>NW_021146389.1:0-25000 GCF_002837175.3 Physeter macrocephalus
GTAAGGGGGAGGGGGGAAGCGAGACCTGGGGAAGAGTCAGGAGAGGAGGCTGGAAAGGCAGGCAGGGGCCAGATGATGAAGCATTTTATATGGCAAATTAAGGTGTCAAAACCGGATTCGGAGATCATTAGGGGCTCGTTTTGTCACTATAAATAATAAACTCTTCTTGGATTATACCTTGCCCTGTTTTTTCACATTTACCAATCACAAGGTAATTAGGGGCTCTGATTCCCTAAAGCAACAAGTCTTACCCTGTAAGCTGAGCAGGTAAAATCCAATGGAAAAGAAGTTTGCTTTCAGCACAGCACCAATCTTGCTACTACCTTTTTAGGATATAAAAACCTTAAAGAATACCAGAAGATGTTTCTTGGGTTTTTTGGGGGTTTTTTTTGCGATACGCGGGCCTCTCACTGCCGTGGCCTCTCCCATTGCGGAGCCGGACGCGCAGGCTCAGCGGCCACGGCTCACGGGCCCAGCCGCTCCGCGGCACGTGGGATCCTCCCGGACCGGGGCACGAACCCGTGTCCCCTGCATCGGCAGGCGGACGCTCAACCACTGCGCCACCAGGGAAGCCCCCAGCAGCTGTCTTTAAGTGTGTACGTACACAAGTTCTATTGGTTATGCTCAAATGATAAGACCAGAAATTGACACTTTTTATTGAGCTTAAGGCCTGAAATATTTATAGCATATGGTCTGCACCTGTAAGAAACTTGGAAGACTTTAAAAACTTTTATTAGAGACCCTCCAGCTTAAATCTACTGGAGAGGGATTGGAGATTACCAGGTGCCGTCCGTTAAAATAAATTGTCAGCGGCATTTGAGGGACGGGTGGTAGAACGGGTGAATAAGCATGAGAAGAGAACCCCAAGACCTTGGCCACATAGTGAATAAAGGTCTTACCGCGACGCAAGGCTGCCTAGATTACAACTGTCACCAGGCAGTCTCTCACAGGGCCCCCGCAGAGGCAACGCGAAGGGAATTATCTCCAGGACCAAGCAGCCTCCCCTCCCCCCAATTAAGTAAAGTTACCCTATTTTGCTATTTTAAAAAGTATGAAGACGCATGGAAGCTCATCATGTTAAGTTTCACAGTTTCTTAAAGAGAAACGACGCCGTGCAATCGTACCCCGCCCCCCCCGTACCTTTACGGCGGCTGCCGGCCGTCAATTGTTGGAAGAATGGCCTCTTTTCTTTCTAAACTGTTTTTGGTAAATATGATCCGTTTGCGACACGACGTGTCGGCTTTCCCAGAAACTTGGCACCTGGGCCCCTCGGAGCAGAGCCGGGCGGGGACAGCGGCGGGACTCGTGCCCCTCCCGCCCGGTGGCCCCGGGCTTGGGGAGCCCCTGGGCTCGGCGACCTGAGCCGCGGGCGCAGGATCCGCTCCCCCAGGACCCTCCCGGGCGCTGGGCCACCGCACCCACGAGACCGGGCTCGGGGCGCGGAAGCCCGAACGCGGGGGTCGGGCGGGCCCAGGGGCACCGCGAGGGCCGGTGATCTGGAAAGCGTTTCCTCCGCCCGGCCAGGCTGCGCGGGGCTCCGGGACGCGCCAGGGAGCTGCCACCGAGCGCCGGGCTGTGCCGGCTCGGCGACCGCAGCCGCAACCCTCGGCTCACCGCCCGGGGCAGGCGCCGGAGGGCGCGGCGAACAAAGCCGAGGAGGTGGGCCGCCCGCCCCGAGCCGGGGTCCGGCCTCGGCCCCCGCCTCCCCCCTTACCTGGGTGGAGCGCCCGGCGCCCGCCCGGGCCCGGGCCGGCGACACGGCCGTTCCCGCGGGGTCCCGGGGGCACGCGGGGCGGCGCCGGCCGACTTGGAGAAGTTGCCAGGGTCACGCCGTCCCCCGCGGGCGCTGAGCCTCCGGCCGCCGCCGCCACCCCTCGCCTCGCGCGCAGCGCCTGTGGCGGCGAGAGCGGCCGCACCTTCCTCCCCGGCCGCTGGGCCCGCCTCCTCCCCGCCCCCGCCGCCCCGCCCCGCCCCCCCCCCCCCCCCCCCCCCCCCCCCCCCCCCCCCCCCCCCCCCCCCCATCCTCCCATCCCCCCACCAGGAGTCCCCCGCCCCGCCGGCCCCGCGCCCATCCCCCGCGGCGCCCACCGCGCCAGGCCCCGGGCCCCGCAGCCGGCTCCCGGGGCGGCCCGCGCTCCCGCCCGCGTCCCCCGCCGTAGCCTCCTGCGCTTTCTTTCTAGGACTTCCCAACTAAGCAACACCGAGAACTCCACGAGCTTCGAGTAAGCGCCTACCATGAGCTCGGCGCTCTGCCTGCCATCGTGGATGCGGTGCGTAAGGTCCGGTTCCTTCCCCAAAGAGCTGAGAGTGGCAAGACGCTAACTCGGGTACCACTAAGGACGGAAGCAGGCGGAATCTGAAGCCTCGTGCAGGCAGGAGAGACTGCTCGCCTCCTAAGCTTCCTGAGAAGGGAAAGATGGAGGAGCCGGAGGGTCCAGGAGGATTCGCACTTCCCAGGTGGAAGCTGCAGGGTTTATTAGAGAAACCTGGGGAATCCAGAGGGCCCGGATGATGGGGGGTGGGAGACGCTCGGGAGAAGCGGGAATGAAGGCTGTGTTCCCACCCTGCTGTCCCTGCCTTTACAAAGGCTCTCCGGTAGAGAGGAGCGGGAAGCGGGGAGTCCGTGTGCTAGTGTGGGTCCCGCAAGGAGCAGGCGCCAAGGCAGGACTAGATAGGCAAGAATTTTCTTAGGGGAAATGGCTGTGGGATTAAACGCCAGGGGATTCCAGAGAGCCAGGCTTCGCGCGAGGCTGATCCCAGTGAAGGAGAGAGAGAAGCAACATCTCAACCGCCCGGCAGCCTCAGGAAGATCATGGGTGAGTCCTACACCCAAAGTTACCCATCGCAGGGGGCCCAGTTCTCCTTGGTACCCACCTGCCTGAGCATCCGTGTCTCTACCAGTCCTTAGCTAGCTGGGAGCAGCCAGACGAGAAGTGTGGGCTTGGGCACAAACCCAGAGGTGAATTTCAGAGCACAACAGCCAGGGCCCTTCCTCAGTTAAACTCCCAGAAAGCTGGAGATGGTTGGAGATCTTCCAGGAAGATTCCCACAGCTGGCGATTCCCCAGTCTACAAGACACACGGAACCAACTTTCCCACACACCCCTACAGTTTTTAAATGAAGCCCCAAGGGTTTGCTGTGTTCAGACAGACCTGGCTCTCCACTTTCTACTGCCACAGGCTCTGTCCACACCGGCCCCTCTCCACGACATAGGCTCTCCCTGGTCCTGTCTCCACTGGGGCACACGTGGCCGTGCCTCGTGGAATGCCTCCGGCTCCTCTCACCCTCCAGTTCCCAATTGAAGCATCACCTCCTCTAAGGAGCTTTTTCCCCTTAGCACAGAGCTACCACCCTAGGATCTTCTTTATATGTTTCTCACCCTTGCTTCTTGTATCATGTTTTTTCATGCTGTTTCACAATGTTATGTTTTTGTTTTTTCTGATTATGCAAGTAACATGTTCATTGCACAAACTTGGGACATATAATCCAAATGTCTGCAATTCCCCCGGTTTTCAAGGGACACCTTCCCTTGATAGATAAGTAGTCAGAGTCTGAGCCCCATCCCACGTGTATCAGTCTGGATCCAATCAGAAGAGAGAAACCACACAGCAATTAAGCAGTAAAAGTTTAATAGGAAGAATTATTAACTATGACAGGATTTGGAGCAATGAGGGATTGAGTGGTTAGAAGTAAAGAGAATGCGAAAGAAAATAGGAACAGCAGATACAAAGATTTTTAAAGCAGCCGCTACCCCTGGGGCCGAGATAGAGCGCCCAAGGATAAGGGTGCTCCCTTATCCCTCCCCTACCCGAGCCTGAGACCCAGACCTTGCTGGGGAGAGCATGGCTATGGTTCACTAAGTGCCAGGGAAGTCACTGTGGTATCACGCCAGTGGAACTTGCTGGAAATCTACCCTCTAGGGTGCGGGGAAAGTTGTATAGAGGGAGATGCCTCATGGAAGCAGTTCGCTGCAAAACCACCCAGAAGGAGAGGTGCCAGAAGAAGCCGGTGGCCCCTGGCTTCTTCCCTGCACTTCAGGATCCTGGTTCTGGAGAAACCCCTCAAAATGCAGGAGCCAGCCAAGCAAGGCAGCTGGCAGGCAGAGTTCTGCCCTCCTGCAAGTTCTGCCCACACTGACAAAGCTAACGACGAGGCAGCTGGCAAGGGAAATTACATAAAAGGCCCAGATCCCTTCTTACAGAGACGGCAAAAAGGATGAATTTGGAGCTGACAGGCAAGGAGTCAGTGACTGGCATGCTGTGCGACCTCAGAAAAGTCCAGGCGTTGTCCACTTGCCCCTCCCCAGATATGCCTGCACGGTCCTCATGACTACGATCATCTCTCTAGATCTTGCCCTGCTGGCCCTTCTTCCCTCCGCTGGCCTTTTTGCTCCTGATTCCTGTTCCCTCTGCTGCACATTGCCTCTTAGCCTTTTTCTCCTCCAGTTTTGCCCCGAGGGGGAGGCGTGGCCTCTCCCTTGCCTAGCAGCACGGCCAAGACCAAGTTGTGAGGTCACGGTTCACGTCAGATTGAACAGACGTCTTGGGGAAACGGAAGGGAATTACAGAAGGGGAAAAGAAAAAAGCGAAAACCAAATAATGGTCCCAAAGAGGCGAAACCATCCAGAGCCTCTCTCTCCTTAGTCCAAGCCCCATACAGGGCGCCAGTGTGCACCCCCGACCGGAGGCCAGGCCGCAATGCCGTCAGGGCCTAGCGAGGGAGAGAAAAAGTGTCTCCACAGCCTCAGTCTTAGTGCCACTCCATTAAATAAAAATAACCTGCAGAGATGAAGCTCCGTCTACAGTCAAGATGAACATTCGCATGATTGGGAAGTGAAATTAGCCCCCAATACCGAAACTCGTTCAGTTAGTAATCCATTTACGGAGCCTTTACTCAACACCTGGCACTGTACCAGGCGGTAGGGATATAAGCTGTGTCATCGTTACGATCTGAGGGAGACAGATAGTAAACAAATCATTTTACAAATAGTTCTGTTTGTGTCTCTGCTAAAGATGCGGAGCATATAATGAGAGTTAACCTAGCTCTAAGGGATTAGAGGGGGCCCAGCTGAGCTCTGAAGGATGATTTGAGTTGGATCGATCATTCCAAGTAAAGGGAATGGTGAATTTGAAGCTCTGAGGTGCGACAGAGCTGGGCCCATTGGAAAGGAAGGGAGAAAGGACAGAGCAGCCAGAGATGAGGCCAAAGAAGAGCCAGTCACGCATGCTTTTGTTGGCATGTTAAGAATTTTGGATCTTATCCTTTGAACAATAAGAACCTTCTGAAAGGTTTTAAGCACCAGTGTAGCTGGGGGGGGGGGGGCGGGGGGCTGGAGAAGAGACTAGAGGGTATATATGGGAAGGGTATGCAGAGAATATACAAGACTAGTGTTCAGAACAGAGTTTGAACCTGGAGATGAAGACAGAGAAATAACCGGCCCGGAGTAATCCAGTCTAACCCAGGACCTGGCTGAGATGCCTGCGGGAAAGACTGGGAAAGAGACAGAACTCTCGCGAGATGGGGTCGGATCAGCAAAGAAAGTTGAGGGGAGAGAGCCAGGGAGCTGGGGGACCATCAGGAAGTTATGCTGGGTCATCTTCATTATAAAGCAGGATCGCTTGCCTGTAGAATAACCAAAGGCCCAATTAAAGCAAACCTACTCTCAGAGATAAACTCAAATCTCCACCCCTGGCAAAGACCAGAACAGCCTGTTTTTAAAAGAGGCGGCCCCAGTGCCCTCACCATCCACTCACTTCATAGCCACCAAAACTCTTTAGCTACAGTATCCCAGTATTTACCAAAAAGTTAAATATTAGCTGTAACCCCACTCCCTAGAAACAACCATTCTGTCATATTCTCTTGCAGACTCTTCCTACTTAAATTACTCAAATCTAAAATCCTTGAAGTAAGGGATCAGCTCAATTCATCTTTTTATCCCCAGTAACTTCGTACATTTTCTGGCACCTAGAGGGTATCTAGCAATGTTAGCAGAATTGAAATTCATTTCCAAAATCTTTCCAGTACTGGGCAGTATTTCGTCAGACTTTCTGGTAGTAGGACGCTTCGAAAAACAAGCCATCCTGCCTCTGTACTATGTCAGAACGAGTTTTCTTAAAACACCTTTCTAGTGTTTGGAAGTTTTTTGTTTGTTTTGGAAGTTGTGGGGGGGGTTTGTTCTCTTTTCTCTTTCCCAAAACCTGAGGAAAGAGAATCTTCTTGCCAAGTAAACTCTCTGCCTCAGCCCGGGACCTGCCAGAAATGACATTAGACGCACGCGCGCGCACACACACACACACACACAGAGGAATACCAGTCAAGAATGACTGCGTTTAATACCTATCTCCACGGAGCTCAAATTCACTTTTACAGCTTGTCTGGGGGCAAGAAGGAGGATCCCAGTGATGGTTACTTCCACTAAGTGCTCTTCTATTACTTCATGCCCCAAACTAACAGGCTCCATGCAGCCTCCCTCCCGGTGTCCCAGGATCCAGTAAACAGACAAAGACCACACTGACTCCAGCCCAGCGTCTCCCCAGTGTAGGCAGGCATCTCTGCCAGTGGGTCAGGCTAACTTTGGAGAAGTCAGAGGATAGCCTTTTCAAGGGAGGCTGCATCTCTCCTTTCTGAAGATCATTGGCGGAATACAAACGGTTCTTTTAGCGGCTGTTTCAGGAGCTTGCACGATCTACTTCACGGCACTTTTCAAACTCCTGAAAGAAAGAAGGCAGTGGGCCTGATTACAATTCCAAAAAGTTGCGTTTAACCCAACCGTCTGGATGCACCCTGCACTGCCTGCAAACCATCTGCACGTGTGTTTGGTGTATAGTGGGAGGCGAGGCGGTACACCTGCTCACAGGGGTGATGGATCTTTCTTTCTCTTGGATTCCTTTGACCCATTTTTCCTTTCTGCTGACAGGTTACTAGAGGCTAACTGATATATTCTTGAAAGAAAAATGAAGGGCTTCCCTGGTGGCGCAGTGGTTGAGAGTCCGCCTGCCGACGCAGGGGACGCGGGTTCGTGCTCCGGTCCGGGAGGATCCCACGTGCCGCGGAGCGGCTGGGCCCGTGAGCCATGGCCGCTGGGCCTGCGCGTCCGGAGCCTGTGCTCCGCAACGGGAGAGGCCGCAGCAGTGAGAGGCCCGCGTACTGCAAAAAAAGAAAAATGAAAAACAAAAGGTCGCCTGATAGGATTACTACCCCATGATAAAAGGCCTATGTTTGTTTAGAAGATTGCTCAAGATTCCAGGTCTAAAAATCTCATTTAATCCCACAGAGACTCTCTCTTGGCCAGGGCTGATCCTGTCTCGACTCCATCCCTGAGCTGGAAAGCATCTCCCCACATCTCCCAAGAGAAAACAGAGGTCCTCGGTGCTCCCTGGGAAGTGTGCTACTCATATTTGTGAGTGAGCTTTGAGTGGATCAGCCCAGGTTACCAATGCGCTGGTCTGGCTCCTGTGTAACCCATACGCAGACACCCTCCAACACCCAGTGAAAGACTTTTAACCTTGGGCTTCACTCTCAAAAGGCACATCCTTGAAAAAAAAAAAAATGCCTGTGACATTGATTGTTCTAAGTTGATAAAACTCATGTTATTTTAAGTTTGTTTCATTTTTCGTAATTTATAAATAAACTAAGTCTGATAAACATATCTGAGAAATGTAAAAGTTAATATTTTCTGAATCAAAATAAAGTACCAATTATAACGCTTATAATACCTTCAAGATGTCCAGTCAATTCTTGCTTTGCCAGCTGGTTACGTAGCCAGCCTTTCTTTTCACTGGAGCCCTCAGCCTAGGAAATGTGTTTGCTGAACCCATAAACTTTCCATGAAATGCAAAACGTTCACAATATGAGCAAGCCTTTTCTCTCGAGTTTCCCTTTACGGCCCTGAGTTCCACTTTTTCAATTCCCTTGTGCCATTAAACTTGTTCTTGGACTTTGTTGCAGTTTCTCCGGTTGGACTCTCCCTGAATTCCTTGTACTTCCTCCTAGCCCTGTTCACTCTGTTGGGTCATTTTCCCCTCACCCCTCAACATGACAGTCTTCCTAACTCTCTGTTATATAGCTGCCGCTGATTATTATTATTATTGAAAGTATTGGGGTTTGGGATTTGCATGTGCCAGTTCTAAGTGGGTCGGAAAGGAGGAAAAACAGATCAACTTCTGCTCGTGGACAAAGATAATTTAAACCACATCTGAAGCCGAGGGTTGTTGGCGTGGAGCCATCTGATGTATGGACAAGATCTTCACGAGGGAAGTGAGTTTTGAACTTAAACGATCTAGAGAATGGACTTCCGCCAGGATATTAGAACTAGCAGCTTTCTCCTCGTAAGTAGAGCTATGAAATCCGTTTAGGCATACCAGTGTGTAGTGAGAATAAATCACATTAAGTGTTATGTACGTCCTCTAAAAGTTATAATTTGGTGATGATATGTAATTTGTGGGTTTCAGTTTCAAAGCTGGAGTATTAAATGAGCTAAAACCTGACCTTGGGCTCAGATTTACATGCCTGCCAATTTCTCCTTGGTCCAATACATCTCAAAAGAAAGGAAAAGCAAGTCTTAGGATATCCTATAACAATTATAGTAAATATTCATCAAATACATCCTGTACATCACAAACTTACATATATATGAAATAAACATATTTGCACGTCAGTACCTATAGACTTACTTGATTCTTTTAACAGCTTCATTCTATTGCATTTTTAAAAAGAAATTTACAAACTTTGGTGATAGAATGGGGAAATCGTGTCATGCAGAAAAAGAAATCTGCTTTTTAAACTCTGTATCTTGCACATTATATAAATACTTATTGAATTAACAGATACCTAAATTAATAAATCTTTATTGGCTTACGTTAGAGGAATAATACCTTGACTTCGTGGCTGCTGTTTGCTTTTTCACCCTCACTTTCTCATTAGAAGCTTTAAATAAGCCACAAGCTTTAAAATCCACACTCCAGGCTTTTAAATTGATACAGTTTTCGAAAGGACTATATATAACCTTTCTATAAGAGGTTAGGTTTGTATCTTTACACTGTAAAGAGCAAGTTCCCATAAAAAAATTTTTTTTTAATCACTTTGGCTTTGAAATGTTCTCTTCTAGATTTTAAAACTACCATCAACATCTGTAGTGGTCCCCCAAAGTTACAGGATTAATGAAATCTTCCTGCCCACAATTTTTCCCTGCTATTGTGTCAAGAGTTTTGAAAATATTTCTATTTTACCATTTTTTAAAGGAAAAGAAAGAAAAAAAAGAAACATAGTTGTTGTCTACTCTTTATGCCTCTGGAATAATCTGCGTTCTTCCTCACCTCCACCTTCCATCCCCCTTCTCCCAAGAAGGGATGGGGAACTCTGTTTACATATTTTATTATTATTCCATGTCATTGTAATGAGAATCCCAGCAAGCATACTTTCCCTTGTGGAATTCGCTAATAAAAACAGACAGCTAGTTTTTAAACAAGCAGCCCCGAGAATAGGAGACAAGCAGAAGCTGGGTGCAGGGAGCTGCTTTGCTTTTTACCTCTGGCCTCACAGATTGCCTTTTTCATCTGCAAATATATGCTCTTAGCCCGCAGGGCCATAAGAGAATTTATAAAGCAATTTTGGATCCTTTGAAATAGAGGGACCCAATTTGTCACACGCTTTTGACAGTATCTTTGTTCAAGTATTGATACAATTTCCTACAGCAAGAGGATATTATCAATTTGTGCAGAGTCCTACCTGGACCTGAAATCCAACTGAGAAAGGCAGCCACCCCTGATGACTCTTATCAACCAGCAGTGCTCCCGTCGCTACCTGCTTGCACAGAAACCCGAAGGCACTCCAGGTTTACCTCCTGCAGGAGGAAGTGGTTGAGAAATCCATCTTCTTTTCTCATGGTGAAGTCATGAGAAACAAGCCATCCTGAGGAAGTGCTCGAGGTACTTTGGTGTCTCCCCAGCATCATCCCAGGGGCAAGCTGAACAGAGGGGTGATTGACGGGCAGTGGTGGAGACCTGCTGTTAGCGCATCCGTCTACCAGCTCCTGGGAAAATAAGCCAAGGAACAAGCAATGAGTCTAAGAGTCACCCAAGTGCTTCACAGCCTCACGGCCCACCACTCTCAGCCCCTTCCCTGCCCGCTACCCCCAAAGAAAGTTACATTTTGTCCCTATTTCATTTCCTATCCAACACAATTCCGTTAAAAAAAGAAAAACCAAAAAGAAACAACTTACTAGTGGGGCAACACCCCTCCCCCCACCACCAAAAAAAAAAAATCCAGAGAATGATTCCAAGCTACCCTGACTCCCAGCCCTGGAGGTGTGGCCTTTATCCACCCACCTCGCCATTGTGGCGTCTCCCCAGACGTCCTCCTCCTCTATCCTGCCTCCTGCCTCAGTCGGTAGCACCCCGATTTCCCAAGCTGCTGGGAGCCGCCTTTGACCTCTCCTGACCTTCACTCCCACAACCACTTGGTCTCCAGTCTTCACCTTGTTACCTCCTAGACAGTCTCCAATCTTCCGTTCCTGTCCACCACCACACCCAGCAGTGCTGCCCAGACAGTTGCGGCCAACTCCCAGCAATGCTCTCACGCTTCAGGACCCTGCAGAAATGCCATCTGTCTGAGGATCTTCCAGGAGCCGTCTGGGTGGAACCAGCTCTATGCTTCCCAAGCATCAGGCCTCTTGTTCCCCCACCATTGCCCCCACTCCAACGGGACAGTGGACCTTGGCTGGGGAGGGCCGGTCGGAGGTGTCCTGGTAACTGGCCGGGGACTTGGAACGTCCCAGGCAGTACGGGCCCTCGCTCCACAGGGGGATAGCTGTTTCCTCAGCGGAGCTGTGTTCAACTCTTGCTGTGCACACACCTTTTGCAAAGCCCAGTTCAGTGATGTGGCAACTAAATGCTTTGCCCTCGGGGCCAAGAATCTCCTCTTGTTTTTTTCTTCTGTCACGTTAGTTTCCTCTGTTAATATGTCTAACATAACTGGGTTCTGAAAATCTCCTTTCTCCTCTCCTCCGTCACCCGGGAGCCGGAGACCGATAACCACTTCACTGTCTCAGGCTGCTCGGCTTCTTCCCCTGAGGGTGGAGATAAAGAGGCTGTCAGAACTCTTCAGGGATGCCAACTCCTGCCCCCACCCTCTGCCTGCCAGAAGATGGTACCTGGTCCACACAGGCTCCTCTTTCCTAAAAATTCAACCCACTTCCTTTTTTGGCCAGATCACCCTCCAGCATCCCAGATGTGGTCACGCTGAAAATGTCCATAATGCTCCGACTGGCACACAGTTTCAAGGAAAGTGGATAGAGACATAATGGGAGGAGAAGCGTCCCCTCCTTACACTAGCCTTGCGACCCCAGGAAATGACTTAACCCTCCGTGTCGCCATCGCCTCCTGTGTAAAATGAGGATAATAATAGGTTTTACCCGACGGAACCGTATGGGGATTAAACGAGTTTGTATTTGTAAAGCACACAGTAAGCACCATCTAAGTGTTTTACAAGCTAAAAACAGCTGTGGGATTTCTCTTATCCTGATGCTTTCTTTTACTTCAGCATATTTTCAAACAGGAAAAATACACAATAAGCGGCACAGTGCGGGTGCTGTTTGATGCACTGATGTCTGAATTCGTAGTAATACAGCCCTGGACACTCTGTGGAACAACACAGATGATTTTAGCACAAAACCAGCACTGCATGAAGAAACCCAACCGCGCACTAACCTGACAGGAGAAAAGTCACAGATTGATGATTACTAACATTTTTTGAGCCCTTACTCTGCGCCAAGCAATAGCATCAGGGCTTTAGATAATTTATTTCACTTGCATCTTGTAACCACCTGATGAGGTAGGTAACACTATTAGCCATTTCACAGATGAGCCATAACTCGGGGTTTAAAAGGATAAGCAGGGCTTCCCTGGTGGCGCAGCGGTTGAGGGTCCGCCTGCCGATGCAGGGGACGCGGGTTCGTGCCCCGGTCCGGGAGGATCCCACGTGCCGCGGAGGGGCTGGGCCCGTGAGCCATGGCCGCTGGGCCTGCGCGTCCGGAGCCTGCGCTCTGCAACGGGAGAGGCCACGGCAGTGAGAGGCCCGCGAACCGCAAAAAAAAAAAAAAAAAAAAAAAGGATAAGCAGCCTGCCATGGTCACAGAGCTAGTGGTCAGCTGACCCAGAGTAGATGGGCCTCGCCACCTATCGTATGGGGAAGACAGGACTCTGTTTTATTAATGAACGCCTTTCTATTTTGAACATATAGTTCAGGCTTTCTGAGTTAATTGTCATCATAACGACACGGATGCTCATGGAATATTGCCTGTTGATGATTATGATGACCTCGCACTCCGCCACACGGGGAAGCTGGCCACGGCCTTCCTTGTTCCATCCTCACCTCTCCCCTAGGCCCAGGGCAGAAATCACACAGCAAGCATCTGTCAGCTGTTGCTAGGAGCTTAAGCTGTGAACTGAACTTTCTTGGGAGATATTTGCGCTTTAACTGTAAACCGGATGACGCCTTCAAGAAGCAAAGGAATGATGCCACATGATGGATCTCAGACACCTGTACAAGCAATCTGACCGAGGAGGCCTCCCCGGAGCCCTTCAGTCACCCCAACAGATTGACCCTGATGGTACGCGTTTGTATGAGAAAACACTGTAACTGTCACTAATTCCCTTCCTGTGAGACCTTGACCTGTTTGTTGTGGTTGCTGCTTTTTGTTCGTTTGTTTGTTTGTTTTACTGCAAAGTATACTTGGTTGTAAACCGTATCTATTCCCTCACTTGGTGTGAATTCTGACTTGAGCCAGTTCAGGCTAGCTTAATGAAACAAGAACCAGGAAAGCATATACACTCAGGGAATTGCTACATGGAGAGAAGCAGATCAGGGTCGCCCAGATGCAAAGGTGACATGAAAGGTTACCTTTGTAAGGAGTATAATACGAGCTCAATGCCTGCGTTAGTATAAAATGTGGGGACAGGGGCTTCCCTGGTGGAGCAGTGGTTGAGAGTCCGCCTGCCGATGCAGGGGACACGGGTTCGTGCCCCGGTCCGGGAGGATCCCACATGCCGCGGAGCGGCTGGGCCCGTGAGCCGTGGCCGCTGACCCTGCGCATCCGGAGCCTGTGCTCCGCAAAGGGAGAGGCCACGACAGTGAGAGGCCCGCAAACCGAAAAAAGAAAAAAAAAATGTGGGGACAGGTACAGAAATCTAATTGTCTTTCCTTTTCCAGAATTGGTCTCAACTTAGTTCATCAGCCCCCATTTCCAGTTTGTAGTTGTACTCGTTTGCTAAGGCTGCCCTAAAAAATGTCCACAAACTGGGTGTCTTTAAACAACAGAAACTTATTTTCTCGTAGTCCTGGAGGCCAGAAGTCTGAAATCAGAGTGTCTGCAGGACCATGGTCTCTGCGGAGGCTCGAGGGGAGAATCTTTTCCATGCCTCTCTTGTAGCTTCTGGTGGTTGCCTGTAATCCTCAGAGTTCCTGGACTTGTAGAAACATCACTCCCATCTCTGCCTCTGTCGTCACGTGGCATCTCCCATTGGGTCTCTGTCTCTCTTCGTTTTCTTCTTTTTTTTTTTAATGATTTGGGTTTTTTTGGTTTGTTTTTCGGTTTTCTTTTCTTTTTTCTTTTTTTTGGCCGCACAACACAGCTTGTGGGACCTTAGTTCCCGGATCAGGGATTGAACCTGGGCCCTTGGCAATGAGAGCACAGAGTGCTAACAACTGGACCACCAGAGGATTCCCTCTTCCCCTCTTCTTTTTTTTTTTTTTTTTTTAATTAATTTATTTATTTTTGGCTGTGTTGGGTCTTCGTTGCTGGGCACGGGCTTTCTCTAGTTGCGACGAGCAGGGACTACTCTTTGCTGCAGTGCACAGGCTTCTCGTAGCGGTGGCTTCTCTTATTGCAGAGCACAGGCTCTAGGTGAGTGGACTTCAGTAGTTGTGGCACGCGGGTTCAGGAGTTGTGGTTCGTGGGCTCTAGAGCGCAGGCTCAGTAGTTGTGGTGCACGGGCTTAGTTGCTCCACGGCATGTGGGATCTTCTCGGACCGGGGCACGAACCCGTGTCCCCTGCATCGGCAGGCGGACTCTCAACCACTGTGCCACCAGGGAAGCCCTCTCCTCCTCTTCTTAAAGGGACACCAGTCATATTGGATTAGGGCCTACCCTAATGACCTCATCTCAGCTTGATTACCTCTGCAAAGACCATCTTTCCAATAAGGTCACATTTACACGTACCAGGCCTTCAACATATCTTTTGAGGAGACATGATTCAATCCAGAACAGTTGTGGAAAAAGAAATCTCACCCCCAAAGAAATTCAGTCCCTTCCGGCTTAAAAATCTAATATCTTTCTGATATTTAGTTTGTTAGTCTGGGTTTTCCTCAGTTCCTGATCTCTTTTCTTCTTCTCTCTAGACAGAAGTAAGGTCCAGGAGGAGGCTGGGTCTGGGTCAGGCCAGGTGCTCTCGAGAAGCGGGGCCAAGCTGGCCTGGGTGAGGGATGCACTTGGCAGACTTGCCCCAGTCCCCCCCGAGTCTGTCTTGCCTAGACCTGGGCATCGACCTTGGTCTTTGTAGCAAACACTGCCATCACCCGTCCCACCATGGACTTCCATCAATAGGACTCCACAGACTGTGTCCTCCTTCTCTCAACTGGGAGGCCTCCCCCCACGTCTGCCGGGCTATTTTCAGCCCAGCTCTGCGCTTTGCTTTGAGGAATAGACAGGTCTTGGAAGTCCCCTTCCACCGCACTTGGGGCCCTTTGGCGCACAGGACTTGAGAGCTGTCCTCTGGCTATCAGTCTAGCTTTTTATTTTTCTTTTTCAGTTCACTGCTCCACTGGATGGGGGCTTCCCAAAGTTTCTGTGGGCTAAACAGGAGGGACACACTTGGGATCCCCCAGCTTTTCTCTGGTTTATTTTATGCCCATCCCCAGGGACAAGGCCCAAGGGTCAGAGGGCAGAACCCCACACAGCATTTCTCATCCTGCCTTTATCCCAGCTCCACACCAGCTCAGCCCCCGCCCAGGAAAGGTGTTTCTCTGCTCTGTGTGTGCAGATGGCCCTTAGGATATCAGACATGCTTCTCTATTCTACAGTTTTCCTTGGAAATGCCCCAAACCAACAGTCTCATTTTTTTTTTTTAATTTCTTGGCCACGCCCTGCAGCATGTGGGATCTTACTTCCCTACCAGGGATCAAACCCATGCCCCCTGCAGTGGAAGCGTGGAGTCTTAACCACTGGACTGCCAGGGAGGTCCCCACAAACTTTTTTTTTTTTTTTTTTTTTTAAACCAACAGTCTCATTCTTGACGTTTTGCTTCTGGAGATAAAGGAACAGCTTATATTAGACCAACCCTTCTGATGCAAACAGCTAGCAGGAAATCCAGATGAGCACACACTCACATGCTTGGGAGTCATCAAAGAGCTGCCCAGACACTGAAGTCTTAGATCAAAATCCCTGAGAAAAGGGAATTTTGGAGAGAGGAGCACAATGTTTGGATTCCTTTTCCCCTTGAGGCATTTTCCAATCACTAAGCTGCCAAGACAGCCAGAGAGAAGGTATCTGTGATAATGGATCTCATAAAGGGCTGGTATCGAGAATATATATAAACATTGATGAATCAATTAATTAAAAAAAAAAGTCAGACTTCCCTGGTGGCACAGTGGTTAAAAATCCGCCTGCCAGTGTAGGGAACACGGGTTAGATTCCTGGTCTGGGAAGATCCCACATGCCGCGGAGCAACTAAGCCCGTGTGCCACAACTACTGAGCCTGCGCTCTAGGGCCCGCAAGCCAAAACTACTGAGCCTGCGCTCTACAGCCCGTGCTCCACAACAAGAGAAGCCACCGCAATGCCCGCAAGCCACAACTACTGAGCCTGCGCTCTACAGCCCGTGCTCCACAACAAGAGAAGCCACCGCAATGAGAAGCCCACACACCACAACAAAGAGTAGCCCCTGCTCACTGCAACTAGAGAAAGCCCGCAGGCAGCAACGAAGACCCAATGTAGCCAAAAATAAATAAATGAATAAATAAATTTATATTAAAAAGTCATTGCAATTAAAAAATAGGCAAAAGATCGGACATTTACTATACAATAGAAGATATTCAAATAGCTAATAAACACTTGAAAAGATGCTCCACCTCAGGCATAAGGCCACAGAGACCCCATTACGTACCCTCCAAATGGCTAAAATTTAAAAGACGATAATATCAAGTGTCAGCAAGGACATGCGTGAGTCTCATAAATTGCCGGTGGGAGTGTAAATTCATACAAACACTTTGGAAAAACTTTTTGACAATAACCACAAAAACAATAGCTGCAATGACCCAGCAATTTTCCCCAGTCTATACACCTAACAGAAATGCACTTAGAGTGTGCACAATGTGGGTATAAGAATGTAGCATCATTACTTGTATGAAATAGACCAAATGAGAAACAAGTCAAATGTCCCTCAACAGGAGAATGGATAAATCCAGTGTGGTATATTTATATTACGGAATACTGTACAGCACAGTAAATTAATCAACTCATGTATGAATCTTACAAACGTGATGTTGAGAGAAAGAAGGCAGACATAAATTAATAGGTACTAGGTGGTTCCAATTATATAAAGTTCAAAAATAGGTGAAACTAATTTACCGTGTAGGAGTCAGGAGAGTGGTTACCTTTGGTGCCTGTGAGGGGCAGGGAGAAGGGAGGAGCTCTGGGAATGTTCTATTTCTTGAACTGGATTGTGGTTACACAGGTGTGTTTATTTGAGTAAATCCACAAAACTGTAACATGTCCAGTGCATTTTCTGTATTTATGAAACTGTAATAAAAATAGTTTAAACACACATTTCTCACATAGACTCTTAACATTGAAATTTAGAGCTATCGCTCTTAGTACATCTCGTCTTTGTGTAAAATAGGATATAAGCATCATTAAGACTGAAATTGCGGGGCTTCCCTGGTGGCACAGTGGTTAAG
Source organism: Physeter macrocephalus (assembly GCF_002837175.3). Classification (NCBI taxonomy): domain Eukaryota; kingdom Metazoa; phylum Chordata; class Mammalia; order Artiodactyla; family Physeteridae; genus Physeter; species Physeter macrocephalus. Next base: position 16,950 of record NW_021146389.1, read on the forward strand.
AATCCGCCTGCCAATGCAGGGGACACAGGTTCGAGGCCTGGTCCGGGAAGATCCCACATGCCGCAGAGCAAGTAAGCCCGTGCACAACTACTGAGCCTGCCAGGTTCGCGGCCTGGTCCGGGAAGATCCCACATGCCGCAGAGCAAGTAAGCCCGTGCACAACTACTGAGCCTGCGCTCTAGAGCCCGCGAGCCACAACTACTGAGCCTGTCTGCCACAACTACTGAAGCCCCCATGCCTAGAGCCCGCGCACCACAATGAAGAGTAGCCCCCGCTCGCCGCAACTAGAGGAAGCCGTGCACAGCAACAAAGACCCAATGCAGCCAAAAATAAATAAATAAATAAATAATAATTTTAAAAAGACTGATATTGCTTTTTAGGTCTAATAATTAGACCGGGTAATATTTGCCTTCAGGCAAGTCCTGCTCAAGTTGATCACCTTCAAGTTGAAGGTCCTGAGGTGGGATTCATAATCACCCCACCTTCTTGAGCTCACCTCCAGACTTTACTTGTTTTAATTAGGTATGAATGTTCTTTAATTCCTCCTAGAGTCAATCAACAAAGGAATTATTCTTCCGTGAAAAACAGACTTGCCGTCCCAGTGTTTTTTGTTTTTGTTTTTCAGTTTGGAGAATACAAAGACAGCACATTTTTATTCAGGGTCTTGCTCGAGGCTGAAGATCATCACTCCCAGACCCAACTCCTCCAGACACCTAGATCTTTCTTGTCTCATAACCTTACTTTCCTTTGTACCACTCCTTTGCCACTTAGAACCCTCCTGGCATTGTCAGCTGCCTTTTAATACTGTATCCCATCTTGGCCACAGGGACTGTAGCATCCTGAAAGGCAGAGCGCACCTCACACTACTTTTTTTTTTAAATATAAATTTATTTATCTATCTTTTTATTTTTGGCTGCGTTGGGTCTTCATTGCCGGGCACGGGCTTTCTCTAGTTGCGGCAAGCGGGGGCTACTCTTTGTAGCAGTGTGCGGGCTTCTCATTGCAGTGGCTTCTTTTGTTGCAGAGCACGGGCTCAGTAGTTGTGGCTCCCGGGCTCTAGAGCGCAGGCTCAGTACTTGTGGCACATGGGCTTAGTTGCTCTGCGGCAGGTGGGATCTTCCCAGACCAGGGCTTGAACCTGTGTCCCCTGCATTGGCAGGCACATTCTTTTTTTAAATTTTATTTATTTATTTATTTATTTTTGGCTGCATCGGGTCTTCGTTGCTGCGCGCGGGCTTTCCCTAGTTGCTGCGAGCAGGGGCCACTCTTTGTTGAGGTGCACGGGCTCCTCACTGCAGTGGCTTCTCTTGTTGCAGAGCACGGGCTCTAGGCGCGCGGGCTCAGTAGTTGTGGCTCCCGGGCTCTAGAGCACAGGCTCAGTAGTTGTGGCGCACGGGCTTAGTTGCTCCGCGGCACGTGGGATCTTCCCCGGACCAGGGCTCGAACCCGTATCCCCTGCATTGGCAGGCGGATTCTTAACCACTGCGCCACCAGGGAAGTCCACCTCACACTACTTTTTAAATGCTACCGGCCTTGGGGTGGTATCTTGTGCAGTCACTGCCTAGAATTATTAGCTGTCAGATGGATAACAACCCATTTTTCCTTCCTGATCTCTGGAGGGGTGAGGGAGGGAGCACAGGAACAGCCTTAGGTTGGTTGAATATTTTTAATATAAGAATTTGTCACGCTCCATGGAAGTAACCTAAGTGCCCATCAACAGATGAATGGATAAAGAAGATGTGGTATATATATATACACACACACAATAAAATATTACTCAGTTATAAAAAAGAATGAAATAATGCCATTTGCAACAACATGGATGGACCTAGAGATTATCACACTAAGTGAAGTAAATCAGACAAAGACAAATATCATATATGATATCACTTATATGTGGAATCTAACTAAAAAATGATATAAATGAACTTATTTACAAAACAGAAACAGACTCACAGATTTTGAAAACAAACTATGGTTATCAAAGGGGAAATGGGGGGGAGGGATAAATTAGGAGCTTGGGATTAACATACACACACTACTATATACAAAATAGAGAACCAACAAGGACCTACTGTATAGCACACAGGGAACTCTACTTAATATTCTGCAATAACCTATATGAGAAAAGAATCTAAAAAAGAATGAATAGATGTATATGTATAACCGAATCACTTTGCTGGATACCTGAAACTAACAGAATATTGTAAATCAACTATACTTCAATTAAATAAACAGACAAACAAATAAATAAATAGGGACATCCCTGGCGGTCCAGTGGTTAAGACTCCATGCTTCCACTGCAGGGGGCACAGGTTCAATCCCTGGTCGGGGAACTAAGATCCCACACGCCATGCCGAGCGGAGCACGGCCAAAATAAATAAATAAATAAATAAAAGTTAAAAAAAAAAAAAAAAAAAAGAACTTGTCATACTTAAGTGACTCCAGGTTTCATGACACAAACCTGATGCACCGACTCCCTGACAAGGAAAAGTGGCAGAGCGGGGTGACACTGCTGCGGGACAGCAGCCCCAAAGCAGGTGCGGTGCTGGGAGGAGGATGCCAGGCACCAGCAGCCCCGGCAGAGATGGGCTGAGCGCAGACGCTCAGAGTTCCTCCCTGATGAGCAAAGCTTCCGGACCACGTCTTGGTTCTACTCCAGAGTATCATGACGAATGACAGATGATAGCTACTGGTTGTTACAATGAGCCAGGCATCGACAGAAGCATTTCACATATGCCGTCTAATCTTCAAAGCAACTCACAGAGGTAGAGACGTCATTCTCCCTATTTTGCAGAAGAGGCAACTAAAGCTAAGGGAGAGAAAATAGCTTGTCCAAGTTTTCATGGCAGCAGAAATAATAAAGCCAGCATTCAAATCCAAGTCTCCTGACCTCCGAAGCAGGGTCTGAGGAAAACAGGTACCTAAAGAACGGATAGATAGTTAAAGGAGTCGAAGATGTAATAAGACGTGCACACAAATAGCTCTCTTACCAGACAGACTGTGGTAAGTGCCAGGGGAAGAGAACAAGCAAAGGGTAATGATCGTTTCTGGCTGCAGGAGATTCCACCAGTAGTTAAGGTGAGTGGGGAAATTTCACCTCCACGTTACAATATTAAGAAAGTCAGATTGAATCTTCTTCCGTAATGACATGGTAGAGCCAGGCTGAGAGCAGACGCTTCCAGAATTCCTCCTTGGAGAGGAAAGATCTTGGATCTAGATATCAATGGGATAAAATCTAAAAGTCGGAGCTGGCTCTAGGAGGCCCCCACATGGACACGCCTCGGCCTGACCCCTCCAGGCACTGTGGGCAAGATCTGGAAAAGACCACCAGGGCCCCTGGTAGGCACAGCGCTGTTGATGCTGTGAAAATACCCCACGGACCACGGTGTTTTCATGAATGCTTATCACAATATAGACAGTGTCCAATGTGTAAAGATCCATCACACCATTTACCTGTTTGAAAGAAAAGCAACGTGGGAAAAACTACTTTGATAAATGATTATGGGGTGTGTTATCATCTATAGAAAATAGTCATTTTATTTCTAAACAAAAAATGGTTTCGGGCTTCCCTGGTGGCGCCGTGGTTGAGAGTCCGCCTGCCGATGCAGGGGACGCGGGTTCGTGCCCCGGGCCGGGAAGATCCGCGGAGCGGAGCGGCTGGGCCCGTGAGCCATGGCCGCTGAGCCTGCGCGTCCGGAGCCTGTGCTCCGCAACGGGAGGGGCCACAACGGTGAGAGGCCCGCGTACCGCAAAAAAAAAAAAAAAAAAAAAAAAAAAAAAAGTTTCAATGTCATTACCATATGTTTACTGTCATACACCCTTTGTTGAAGCTGCTACAAGTTGTCCTAATAAACTTTGATATTTACATTCAGGCATTTATATTTATATTTAGGCACAGTGGTTTACTTAATTTGGCATATACCCCAGCATGGCTTTTGTTTGAGGCTCTAAATTCCAGAGCAAGGGCTATAGACTTAGGGTCAGCTTAAAGTACCTAGAATTTGGTAATGGGGGAAACACGAGGAAGACTCTTATTCAAGCAACATTGTCAATTTATTTGTGCAGAGAAATCTTTCTTGGAAATCTTCTTAACTTCCAATCCTTTTATTGAATTCTTTCATTGTTTGAAAGTCTGGCCCATGAGTTTCCAACATACAAACTGAAACCTTCTTCTATGGGGACATCTTCACAAAAATAGGGTGATATTGAGAGCCAGAGGCCACTGAATCTTACATCTGCTCAAGCAGCCCCACTCATTTAGCTACGCCTTCGTCCATCAGCTGCTCCAGGCACAGTGCAAGGCCTTGGGAATGTAACGACGTGGCTCCTGCCTTACAGGAAGTGCCAGTCCAAAGTATGATGGGTGTGAGGTTGATCCTGTTCCAGACCATTCTGGGGGCCGGGGGAACAAGCCCAGCCTGGGGGTTTGGAGTCATTCCTTCTCCATCAGGCTGATGGCTTTCAGACAGCTAAGCCTCTGCTTGATGCCCAAGTGGCATGTCTCTATCTGAAGGTGTGTCTGAGTTGTCACTAGAAAGGACTTTGTAAAACATCTCCTTAGGGCTTCCCTGGTGGTGCTGTGGTTGGGAATCCGCCTGCCAATGCAGAGGACACAGGTTCGAGCCCTGGTCCGGGAAGATCCCACATGCCGCGGAACAACTAAGCCCGTGCGCCACAACTACTGAGCCCGCGTGCCACAACTACTGGAGCCCATGCACCTAGGGCCCGTGCTCCACAACAAGAGAAGCCACCGCAGTGAGAAGCCTGAGCACCGCAACGAAAGAGTGGCCCCTGCTCACTGCAGCTAGAGAAAGCCCGCGCGCAGCAACGAAGACCCAATGCAGCCAAAAATAAATAAATTAAAAAAAAAAAAAACTCCCCTTACATCAGAGCCTCAATCAATGGGGAAACTGGAAATCATGTCACATTTCCAAGCTTGATTCTGCAATACAATCTCCACCAGAAAACATTCTTCGTGTTTTATTTATGTAGCTTTGTTTTCTGATTACTCCAAAACACATATACTATTTAAAGGACAGGGACAAACGTGGCTGTTGATTCAGTGGTCATGAAAAGACAGGGACAAGAAAATTAGATATTCGGAGTAGAGGATATTCCAGATAATAAGAGGACAAGCAAACCGTCTGCACTTAGCTTCTCTGCTCCCATCCTTGCTAAGGAAATGCAGACGCATTTGGATATGGTACCATAAACGCTCGTCAGAATAAATACACTGCAAGCTGTCCTCCCTTGCATAAGTCAGTCATTAACTAGAGCAGCTGTTTGTATCGCTTACACTGAGGCAATACAGCATAAACTCACCGAGATCATGAGCTCTGGAGTCAAATGGAGCTGATTGCAATCCTGCTTCCGTTGTTTCTTAGCCGTTTGGCTTTGGGTTAATTACTTCCTCTTCCTCTGGCCTCAGTTTCCTCATGGGTAAAGTGGGGCTATTGCTACTTCGTGAAGGTTGTTGTGAAGAGTCGTGTGGGTGGTGTTTGGAACGTTCCCTGCCTGTGACATGTACACATTTTTTTTTAATATTAACATCATTAGTGTTTAAATATCAAATTTTCCAAAAGGAGAACTGGCGTTGTATGTAATACATCATATAGATATGGAAGTTTGAGAATTCCCAAGGGTTTTGAAGGAGGTGATTCTTCAACGCAGAAAGAAATTGGCCTGCTGCAGCTGTTGAAAGTTGCCCTGCACAGGGCTGAGTGCTGGGGCTCCCGAGTCCCTCTGTGGAGTGTGTAGCGTTCACAGTCATCCAGCGTAACTGGGCCTGAGCGCTAACCTGTCTCCTGCACGTGTTTTTATACTTTCTCCAGTAGCCCAGTTTTAGTCCCTTTGGGAAAAGCTTCCTCAATGATATGAAATTAGCTCTCTGCCGTGTAGTAAGAATGCACCAGAAAAGACCAGTCAGGATCTCCATTTGACAGGAAATTTTCTGAAAGGCCTGAAATCAGAAACAGGAAGTCTGTGTAATAGTGGGTGCCATGAGCACGTGGGCCCGTGTGCTGCCCGCCCAGTGTCTCGAGGCTCAGGGAGGCTGAACGCTGCACTCTTCCTTCCTCACAGACACAGCAGTTTGTCTTCTGAAGTAATTACTGGTTCGCATTTCTGCCGACCTTCTGGGGAAAATGCTACAGGAGACTTCCAGCCCCTCTCACAGTCACATGTATGGTTTACCCACCCTTAAACTCTCCCTGCAAGTTCTTGGGGGTGTTCGTTTATGCAGACAATAAAGTAAAAACAATTCTTCGAGTTGCTTTAATTTAGTCATCATGATAGATGAGTGTCTTGGTGATGGGGAAGTCCAGAAGGATCTTTTAAGACTGAGGAGGAGAAACAGCAGGCAATGCCCCTCTGAGACGTGGGGTTAGGGGAGGGGACCTTCCAACACTCACTCACGGCCTCTTCACACAAAACAAGGGCAGGGTCCTTCGATGGCTTCACCAGTGGGGGGAGAAGAGTTGGCATCATTTTTATGGTGACTCACCTGTAAACCTTAATTAAAAATCTGTTCATAATGCAACATGGTCAATCAACTCTACTTGAAAAAAATAGTTTAAACAAATCCATTCATGGGAATTCCCTAGCGGTCCAGTGGTTAGGGCGCCGCGCTTCCACTGCAGGGGGCACAGTTTAGATCCCTGGTTGGGGAATTAAGGTCCTGCATGCCATGTGGCTCGGCCAAAAAAAATTTTTTTAATTTAAATTTTAAAAAAATTTAAAAATAAATTAAAAATCTGTTCAAATTGTGTGAAATGAACAATAGTTGAGGAAAGCAACCTCACGACAGAGTTCTCTCCTGAATATAAAATCGGTCGTGAAGGGCTTCCCTGGTGGCACAGTGGTTGAGAGTCCGCCTGCCGATGCAGCGGACACGGGTTCGGGCCTCGGTCCGGGAAGATCCCACATGCCGCGGAGCGGCTGGGCCCGTGAGCCGTGGCCGCTGAGCCTGCGCGTCCGGAGCCTGTGCTCCGCAACGGGAGAGGCCACAACAGTGAGAGGCCCGCGTAACGCAGAAAAAACAAACAGAAAAACAAACAAAAAAAATCAGTCGTGAAGATAAATCCAAACACCTTTCTTTTCCCCCTTAAATCCAAGACGTAGGTGGAAGCTCATAAATCCAGATACACTCTTAGTTTAAAACGTTTAAGTCATATCGACAGAGCAAGGAGAATTTTTGAAATCCAATGACCCTTTCATGAACTTTGTCATTAAAAACCTTCCAATATAATTAGGGGAAAATTAGTTTGAAATATTCTTTTTAAAGGGAGGTCCTTCATCTATCATCCTCTGAAGATATACTGCCATTCTCTGAAAGTTATTTACCAAAATAGAAAATGAATCAGTATACACTTATTATCCGGTATACAGTAGGTGTTATAAAATGAGCATAAGCATCTCTGTCACTAGAGAGTCAATAAACTTTAAAAATTCCACCTGTCCTACTTCTTCCCAGGGAACATTATTACGGACGACAGGAAAGGCACATATGACGACACAACTATGAGTTTTATTTGTTTACGCATGTGGACGAGAGTAATGGATGATTGTGTAGGGTCTGTCTTTCAAAAATTTAGGTTTGAAATTTAAGCAATTAGATATAGCTCAAAGAAAAAAAAAGACTAGTCTTTTTTTGGTCATTATGTTTGCAAAATATTTTCCACACTAGCCTTTCAGGAGGGGGAGCCTAGAATTGAAAAGGGTGTCAACGGACTATTTTGGGTAAAATGTACTGATTTTAGTAGAGGGAAAACCATATGAGGTGAAACTGTTCATGTCCACATCCCCAACACACAGCCCTGTCCTGGAATATACTGGACACTCTGAAGTGTTCCACAGATGAATGCATGACTTAAAGATGATGAACTCAATCACTACATAACAGAAGAAAGAAGAACATGATTTAATAGAAGAAGGAAGACAAGAGAAAATTATTAGAATTCGAGTCTGAAGGCATAATTTACTTGCCATGTTTCTGCTGTGCTTATCCTATTTCTTCCTTCTCTCTGCCTTTAATCTCCTGGTGGCCAATG
>NW_021146390.1:0-25000 GCF_002837175.3 Physeter macrocephalus
CTTGCTCCTGGAAGGCTGCCTTCCCCTGGGGGTGGGGAGGCTCTGAAAGCCACACACACCCCCAAGATGCTGTGCTGCATTCAAGATCACAGCTGGAGGTGTTCCTGAATTAGAGGGGAATTTATCCCCTCCCGGAGCTGCTGTGGCGTGATTTACAGGCCTTGGCAAGTGGCATGAAACTCTGGAGCAGGTTCCAGCCGCTTAAATATAATTACCTGGCACCTCCATCCGGATTCTCCCAATAGATCATTAATATGAGAGACCCAGGATGCCCGATGATGTGTTCACTTCAGCAGGGACCCCTGGGGAAACCCCTCTCCCCCGACCCAGGCCCAGCAGCCTGGGTCAAGTTGGTCAAGACTTGTCCCTACCCCCAACCTTGCCTGAAATTTCACCATTAGAATGTCATTCCTTTGGTTTAACACTACAGCTCTGGCTTTAAAGGGCATTTTCTTCAGGGCGGAGAACAATGCCCCAGGTGTCTAAAGATCTATGTTGGAAACCTTGTATATCGTGGTCAAGTCATTATCCCTCATTTCCTTCTACGGTATTGAGCTGGAAGGGCTCTGCAGTGATGATCAAGCTATACCCTCCCATTTTCGAGATGGGAAAAGCTGTAGTGCAGAGAGAGGATGGCTACTAGGGGTGACTTAGAATGCAGGGGAAGAGGGCCTGATTAGGGCCTGGCGTGCCTGACTCCTAGGTCCACCTGATGGGGGACAAAATCCCAACATCATCAGGAGTGGGCCAGGCTGACCCTCTCCCCTCCAGTCAACAGAGATTTTGGCCCCAAACAACACCCTTCTTGCGATTAAGAGCTCAGGCCCTAGAGACAGGTCACCCGGTGGCCACCAGCTGTGTCATCTTCAGCACACGTCTGATCCCTCTAAGTCTCAGGCTGCTCATCATTAAACAAGGATGTCAGTGGTGGGACCTCATGGGGTCACTGTGGCTGCGAGGAGGACAGTGAACATCGCACTCAGCTCAGTGCCCAGAGGGGCCAACGCAGGGAGTGTTATTTCCTATTTGGAGTCAGGAAGAGCCAAGCTGGACCCCGGGTCTGCACTTGCCAGCTAGAAGACCTTGGGTACCTCTCAGGACTCAGTTTCCTCATCTGTAAAATGGGCATGAAATATCTACCTTTCAGTGTTGTGAGGATTCAATGAAAAAACAGGTAAGCGCTTGACGTATGACCTGGCACATTCTAGACCCTCAGCAAACGACGGCTGCGAGTCATGGTAACACAGAAGTCATAACCCTTCCCGGAGTGTGGTGTGTTCAGTTCCACACGGCCAGTAGCAGCTGACGGCCCACTATGTGCTTGGCCCTGCAGGAGCAAAGTGATGAGCAAAACCAGCTCGGCCCCTCCCTCGAGGACATCCCAGTCCCTGGGGGAGACTGGCACAAACAAGTTCCAAAAACCACATTTGTGTGTTCATTCAATAGTTAGTTCTTGAGCACCCACTCTGTGCCAGGATCCAGGCTGGAGAACAAGACAGACACTGCCCTTGTTCTCGTGGGGTTTCCATTGTAGTGAGGGCAACAGAGAGTCAAGAAATAAACATGTAATGTGGCAGATAATGGTCAGAGTTCAGAAAAACAGAAATGTAAGGGGCTTCAGAGGGGCGGGGACCGCGGTTTTATATTAGATGGTCAGGACAACATTTGATCAGAGGCTGGGGGTCTGAAAGGACCGTGTTCCACGGAACACGAACATCAAATGCAAAGGTTCTGAGGCAGGAGTGTTCCTGGAATGTTTGAGGAGCAGCAAGGAGGCCAGTGTGACTGGAGCAGGGGAGGCGAGGGGACAGCAAGGAAGATAAGGGCAGAGAGGTGACGCGTGACAGGCCCAGATCACGGTGGGTCCTGTGAGGTGTGGTGAGCACCCGGTCTCGGCCTGAGTGACAAGATGAGCACTGTGAAGAGAGTCACCAGCCTCGGGACCCCTCGGGTCTAGCTCTGGTGCAGAGCACACGGCAGGCACCCCAGACACGCTTGAAAGAAAACAAGCAAAGGCACTCAGGCGGTAGAGGGGGCTGGGGACACCTGGGCACAGACAAGAAAACATGGGGCCCTGGTCCCTGTCTTCAAACATCTGAGAGGCACAGAGCCCTCTTCACTGGCCCAGAGGGTCCACCGAGGGCCCACCTGTGGATGTGACGTAAGTCCCATGATATTAATAAAGGCACCAGTGGTAACTGACACAGACACAGCAGAGAACAAAGTGCGTCCCATGTGCCTTTCCCTCTGGTCCTAAAACAGCCCCATGAAATGGGCTCTTTTATTCCCATCTTACAGGTGAGGAAATTGAGATTCAGGAGGCTTAAGTGACTTGTCCAAAGCCACATGTAAGTAAATGGCCAAGCGGGAGCTTGAGCCCAGGCCTGGGGCTGCCTTTTCAAACAGATCATGCCCTTCAGAGGTGGAAGGAGCCTCCTCTGGAGCTCCTTGTGATGGAGGAGTTTCCAGAAGAAGCGAACTCAGAGCCTACCAGGTGCAGCTGGCTGGGGCAGGCTGTTTGGCCTTGAGGATATAGTGGGGAATAAAGATCACATTGTTTTTCCTTATAAGAACTCACAGTCGAGGAGGGGAGACAGACACTAAACAACTAGTTGTACAACTCATTAGTTAATTAAAATTGTGATACGGGTTCTGTCGTTGCTGCCACCCTGGCGCCGGTGCCCTGCTCCCTCTCCAAAGCTCAGGACGAGGCTGGGCAAACCCCTTCCACAGGCTCCCTTTGCTCAGCAGCCAGAAATCTCAAAAAGGTGTTTGAGGGGGAAACGAGAGGGAAATAACTCCTGAGGATTCAGGCTCATGTAAGGCCACCTCACTGAGCCTCAGCAGAAGCCTGGGGCAGTGGACCTTTGTCCCAGCTACTGTGTGACTTCAGTGCAGTCACTTCACCTCTCTGAGCCTCAGTTGTCCGAGCTATAAGATAGGGTGAACACCACCTACATTCCAGATTCGTCGTGGGGATTTAGTGACATCAGTCCCAGTGCCTGGCATATAGTAATGTGCTCACTAGATTCCTGTTCCCTCCCTCTGTGTGGGATCTGTGGCGATACCCCAGCCTCCCCTTGGAGTGGTTGAGCTCTTCGTTGTCTGCTAGGGTAGTCAAGAACCACGTGTGGCTACTGCACACCAGAAATGCGGCCAGTCCGCATTGAGATGTGCCATCAGTGTGAGATACACACCAGATTCTGATGACTTATACATAAAAGGAATGTAAAATAGCTCATGAATAATGTTTTATATTGATTATGGGTTGAAATGACAATATTTGGGGGTTACATCAAATATATTATTAAATTAACTTCACCTGTTTCTTTTTACTTTTCTTTATTGTGGCTACCAGAAGCTATTTTTATTCATTTATTTTTTTGGCTGTGCCACGCGGCTTACAGAATCTTAGTTCCCCAACCAGGGATTGAACCGGGCCCTCAGCAGTAAAAGCGAGGAATCCTAACCACTGGGCCACCGGGGAATTCCCGAAAATTTTAAATGACACATGCAGGCTCGCATTTGATTTCTACTGGACAGCGTTGGTCTAGCTAATTACTCACAGCCGTGGAATATTTAGACTGGCATTAACCACACCATTAACGTCATTTCAGGATTTTAAAAACACTCCCACAAGCAGAGCCTTGAAATTGGCAGAGACCCTACTGTCCTGTCGTGTTTAATAAGCGCCCGGTTGGCAGGGTGAAGGGCCCTAGGAACCCCGTCTTTCTGATGCAGTTAATTGCCCTTGATGGGGATTATCATTAGGCTCCTTGCTGGGACAACACAAATACACAGCTCGTGCGCGTTTCACTGGCCTTGGTAGAGCGCAATTTATGGGCTTGTGTTCAAACCTGAGAGCCAAGGCCTAGAGGGGTTCTCTGGACCTCAGAGAGGTGCCCCCTTTGGGAAACCCCAGAGTGGGATGCCTCTGGAGTAGCTGCCTGGCTGCAAAGTTGATGATGGGTTCTGTCTGCTCTCCTCATGACATGTGGAGGAGAGACTCCAGCTGGAGTCAGGAGACCTGGGTCCTTGGCCTGGCTCTGCCATTTCCTCCCTGTGAGACCCTAGGCTTGTCCTCACCCCTCTCTGGGCCTCAGTTCCCCCATCTATACAATGGGGCAACCGTGGTTGATCCTTGATGACCCTTCTCTGTTAAAAAATAGAGTTATTTTAAATTCTAGGTTTTAGATGAAGTCTTCACTCTACGTGGTCCACCCAGGCTGCAATCCAGAAAGAAAACCTCAGAGTGGCCCCACAGGTCTTCATGGTGTTGCTCAGCCGAGAAGGGACAGGGGCCAGCCTGGATGACCTCCCCCTGTCCCTGGCCTCTGGCCCAGGCATGGCCCTCGGCCTAGCTAGGGGCTTCCTAATTGGCCCCATGAGTTCTGAGGGAGGCAGAGTGCAGATGAAGTTTCAGAATCCACGAAGATGGGAGGATCTGGGTCTGCATCATGGGTGAGCCACCTGGGCAGAAGGAAACCTGGAGGCTCACGTGACAGAGACATGGCCTGACTGTAGAGGACACTCACGGCTCCTGCCCAGCTTGTGGGAGAACGGATAAAGAAATCAGTCATCAGAGGAGAAGAGCGTCCCAGACCTGGGTGGCAGGGGGTCACAGCTCGGCCCCCTGTGCTGCCCTGCACATGAGAGCTGGGGCAGGTGGCCTCCTCGCCCCAAGAGGCTGGCTGGACCCAACTCAAGGACCAGAAGAGGAGGAGCCCCTGTCCTCCCATCCTGTCGGGGTCCTTGCTGTGGCCCACTGGATCCCTGCACGAGGTACACCTGAGAGCTTGGTAAGCCGGCAGATTCCCTGATATCTCCCCCAGCCATACTGGAAGAGACCCCCCAGGAGTGGGGCCTGGGAGTCTGCAGACACAACCAACGTCCCCAGAGAGTCTGAAGTCCACTAACATCTCATAACTCTGTGTCTAGGCCAGCGGTGCTCAACCCCAGCTGTGCACTGGGATCACCTGGGAAATTTCAGAAAAGCCTGATACCAGGCCTAGCCTCACCCAAAGCAGTTGGGTCAGAATCTCTGGGGTGTGGTCTGAACATTATTATTTTTTTAAAGCTCCCTAAGTCATCCCAGTGTGCATTCAAAAGGGTACCCCAGGCCCCAATCAACTCTAAAAGCCTCCAGATGAATGTTTGGAGAAAAAGGGAACTCATCGAGCTCAAAGAGGGGAAGTAACTTGCCCAAGGTTACACAGCAAGATGATGGCAAACCCAGTCCCAGAACCCAGGCCTCTTTTCTGAGCCTGGGCCAATTTTTCTCCTGAGGCTGCATCTCCTTTTACAAACCAGAGCCCAGGCAGGCAATGCCCACAGTATTTCACTTTAATAATATTGGATCCTGGTACAGTCAGGGCCACCACAATGATGGGATGGGAGCCGTGATGGAGATTATGAGAGCTGTAAGTCTTTTGCTTTATCCAAATTTTGGGCAGTAATTTAGGAAATTTAATTAAAGGGGGAGAAATGGGGACACCTCAAGCTCCTTGCCTCCTGGTATAATGAGTGAAATACACCAGGCTGTAAAAGGAAATCCTGTCTGAGACACAGCTCCGATGTTTTATTGCCAAGTTTTATTCGCTGATGTAAACATAATCGCTGGAAACCAGAGCTCTATTAATGCACATATTTTTACCCATCCAGGGCCCCGCCTGCCCCCTCTTCCCCTCTGGGTTTGCTCACCCCCTCCCAGGGTCAGCCTTAGTCCTTTCTGGGCATGTCTCTGCTAAGTCTGGATTTCCCCGCAGGTTTCATACCCTCCCATGACAGATAAGAGTTTAATAGAATTCCATTGCTCCTCTGAGCTCAGTAATGCATTCTGGAAATTAGGCGGCTACATACTGAAGCCATTGTTCCCCCTTATAAATGGGCTCCCTCCAAGCCAGCGACGGTGGGGTCTCCGATAAGCTCTCAAGAAGCCGCACTCCACATGTTATTGGTGTGTTAAAAGGGGCAACTCGGGGCTCAACTGCTCATTGTTAGGAGATGATACATTCAGGTAGTTTCTCCATGAATCAGGCAGCTTGGGTATTTCCCGCCTCTTGGCATTGATAGATGAGCAGAGAAGGGGGCCATTTAGACGGCGCTGTATAGCCCCCTGGCCCACATGGTGAATGATTCCCAATGCCTGGTTTAATTTATTTTTAAATGAAATCTGTTATTGATTCTGGATTAAAAGGACAAATCTTATGGCTGTTACCACTGACAGAGCCATGGTGCTCAAGTGACACCTCTCAAGGAGGAAAGGGAGGCTGGCCTCCCTGAGTCAAGGGGAGGCTGGGGACTCTCCAGGGAGCTTGGGTCAGAGGCAGGGGACAGTGCGAGATCCCCTGCTTGAGGGAAACTTTTAAAAGATCGTCTTTCCTGACTGAAATCCTTAACATGATGTTCACCTTCTGAGCCTCCTTTGGGTCATGGAAATAACAGTGATATTTGCCTCTTAGCATCCACGTGACCACTAGATGCTTGTTTAATGCCTCCAGGGATGGGAAGCTCACTATCTCCTAGAGCATTCCCAGAGTGAAATGAGTGACAACAGCCACCCGCCCTGGTGAATTCCTAGAGACTATTTCCTGGAATAGTTTTCGTTTACCTTGTGCCTCCACTAAGCTCTTAGCTTCCACAGTGTCTGCTGTTTGCACTTGGATCGCAAAGCAGAAAAGAGGCAGAATTACACAGAGGGGAAATATGGGCTGAGGATTCGTCCTTTCACATCCAGCTTTTGCCCGGCTTCCCTGTGCCATGTTGAACAGGTTACTTCATCTCTCTGAGCTTCAGTTTCCTTATGTGTAAAAGAAGGAAGGTAATAATAGCGGCCTCGGGCTTCCCTGGTGGCTCGGTGGTTAAGAATCCGCCTGCCAGTGCAGCGGACACGGGTTCGAGCCCCGGTCCGGGAAGATTCCACATGCCATGAAGCAACTAAGCCCGTGTGCCGCAACTACTGAGCCTGTGCTCTAGAGCCCACGAGCCAGAACTACTGAGCCCGCGAAGCACCTAGAGCCTGTGCTCCACAGCAAGAGAAGCCGTAATGAGAGGCCCATGCACCACAACGAAGAGTAGCCCCCGCTCGCTGCAACTAGAGAAAACACGCGCACAGCAACGAAGACCCAATGCAGCCAGAAATAAAATAAATAAATAAAAATAATAAATAAAAAATAATAGCGGCCTCGGGGGTTGTTGCGTGAATTATATGAGAGCATGGATGTAAATGTGATTCATAAACTGTAAAGTACATTTTGGGTTCTGTAAGAAATACAAATGGGACAGTATGGTATTTTGGGAGAGCCCTGAGCCGGGAGACAGAGGTCCTGGATCTAGTGCTGTCATGGTTGGCTCTGTGACTGAGGAATTCACTCATCCTCTCTGGGTCTTAGTTTCCTAAGCTGGGTGGGTTGAACTAGGTGTGCTTAGGTATTATGCCAAGAGCATCAGCTCTGGAGTCAGACATATCACGGCTCTACCACTGTCTTGTGAGACAATGATGGGGAAGATACTTAACCTCTCTGAGCATCTGTTTACTTATCTGTAAATAATAATAATAATAGCCAACATGTATATGGCTATGTATTTACTGTGTATTACTATTTACTATGTGCCAGGCAATGTTCTAAGTGATTTCCATGTAGCAAGTCATTTAATCCTCACAATAATCTTGTGATGGAGGTATTATTATCTTTAGTTTACAGATAAGGAAGCTCAGGCACAGAAAGGTTAAGTAACTTATCTAAGGTCACACAGCTAGCAGTTGGCAGGATTCAAAATGAGAGCCCATACTTATAACCACACTATTCTACCCTATACGGCTTGGTAGTTCTGAGGATTAAGTGGGATAAGTAAAGTTCTTAGCACAGCGCTGGGTAGACTAATGGGCCAACAGAGGCTCAGAGATTGGGAGAAGGCAGCAGGCATTTCTTCCTGTGGGGGATGCAGACTGGACCTTGGCCAGTGGAAGACTCAGCTAGACAGAGGGGAAGGCATGCATGTGGAAGGGGAAGCACTGGGAAGGGTAAGGGCGTGACGAAGCTAGGGCATGTTCAGGGAGAGAACATGGGGCGAATGATGTCTGGTATGTGCAGGAGGTGAGGCTGGGATCTTGAATGCAAACCAGAGACGTCAAGATTTCTGTGATAAACAAGGCCATTGGAGGGTTTTGAGCAGAGCCGTTACAGCATGAGCCTTTTCAAATTCATTAAATCCCTGGAGGTCTGTCCTTGAAGGAGCCTCAGAGGTTACAGGGTTTAACCCTGTCCCAGACTATGAGAAAAAAGGATTCCTGAAGGTCAGTCAGTGGGTTAGTGGCAGAGCTGCTGTCCCACCCTGACCTCGTTCCTCTGCAGCCCGCAAGCAGAGTCCCTTGTTTTCTCCTGTCTCTTCTAGTCTCCGATCTCTTCCTGTGCCCTAGCCTCTGCCCCCTTCCCTCCAATCTGAGGTTTAAGAGGAGAAAGCCCTGGGTTTGGGACCCATTTCTGCCATTACATTCTCCTGGAGAGGCTTCAGCCTGGGATTGAAAGAATCCTGGGTTCCAGTCTTGGTGCTGTTATGTGATCAATTTTTTTTTTTTTTAAGATTTATTTATTTTTAAAATTTTTGGCTGTGTCGGGTGTTAGCTGCAGCACGGGGGACCTTCGTTGAGGCATGCGGGATCTTTGGTTGTGGCGTGCAGGCTTCTCTCTTGTTGTGGCATGCGGGCTTTCTCTCTCTAGTTGTCGTGCGCAGGCTCCAGGGCGTGTGCGCTCTGTAGCTGTGGCACGTGGGTTCCAGAGCGCGTGGGCTCTGTAGTTTGCGGCGCGGGCTCTAGTTGAGGCAGGACCGCTCAGTAGTTGTGGCAGGTGGCCTTAGTTGCCCTGCTGCATGTGGGATCTTAGTCCCCTGACCAGGGATCAAACCCGCGTCCCCTGTATTGTAAGGCAGATTCTTTACCACTAGACCACCAGGGAAGTCCCTGCTATGTGTTCTTGAAGATTCTCAGTTTCTCCACCTTTATAGTGGGGGCAATGAAGCCCATTTCACTGGGAGTGAGAGTCAAGTGAATTAATGAATGAGGAAATACTTTCGTAGGGCCCAAGACAGCTGGTCAACCCAGGATAGCCTAAATACCACCTCTGAGTGGGAAGGAAGTGAGAAGTAAGTTAATCAGGCAATAAATAAATAAATAAATAAAAGGCCACTTCCTCCAGATAATATGGGCGGGAATGAGCTAGGACGGGGTTTTGTCCTTCCGCGGTGCTGAAGGCAGCGCCGCGCCATCAGTCCTGTGAGGGCTGTCAGTTGTGCAGAAACAGTATTTGTAAGTGCGCGACACTTCCGGGTGCTGAGCATAGTTTCAAATAAACTGTATTGTTGCTGGTGACCACAGGCCCCAACTGGTGTGCTGCCCACCATACTATTGTAAAGGGGTGTGCGGGACAGAGTAAAGACGTGGGTGGAGGGGCGGAGGGAGAAGCTGTCCTTCGGGCTCTAATTTCATTCTCAAAGTTGGGGTGCTGTCCACAATGCTGGATCCACCTGTGTGTGGTCTGGAGACGGATGTGGGCCGTCTCAGGCGCTGACTCCCATTCGGGGGGGCGAGGGAGGAAATCAGAAGGTCTGTCCTTACTGCTGAACCTGCCCATCTAAGAGCCCGCGGAGGTGCGGTCGGTGAGGTTGAAAAGACGGGTGTCCGTGGGGCTTCCCTTGTGGCGCAGTGGTTGAGAATCCTCCTGCCAATGCAGGGAACATGGGTTCGAGCCCTGGTCCGGGAAGATCCCACATGCCGCGGAGCAACTAAGCCCGTGCGCCACAACTACTGAGCCTGTGCTCTAGAGCCCGTAAGCCACAACTACTGAAGCCCGCGCGCCTAGAGCCCGTGCTCCACAACGAGAGAAGCCACCGCAATGAGAAACCCACGCACCGCAACAAAGAGTAGCCCCCGCTCGCCACAACTAGAGAAAGCCTGTGTGCAGCAACGAAGACCCAACACAGCCAAAAACAAATAAATAAATTTATTTAAAAAAAAAAAAAAAGATGGGTGTCGGTGTTAACGCTGTCCTCCTCCGTGGTGCTGAAACAGCGGCGGACAGGGCCGTTGGGAATGATGCCTGGCAAAGCGCAAGGGATGAGAACAGGAGGGACCCTGCCCGGGAATCAGGGACTTAGCCCCAGGCTCGCTGTGGGGCCTCACAGAAGCTACTTCTCTGATTTAATGTGCTTAATCGTCTTTTAAATGGGGCCACAGTAGGTCCGCCTTGTGTCTGTACTGAAGGTCTATCCCAGCAGCCCCAGTTAAGCAGTCGGAGAAGGAATCGGAGGATCTCATTGGATTCCTGCTCTTGGGAATGAAAATGGCTTCATTCACCACCACCTCCTTCCCCCTCACCACCCGCCCAACATTCCACTATGCCCATCTGTCCGAGGAAGGCAGCCCTACAGTCCAGAAGGGGGCGATCCGATCCACTGTGCAGGGCCCAGCATCTCTAAGCGAGAAGGAGACCCAGCAACTAGCCTGCCTTACGCCCACTATTACAGACACGAAAACTGAGTCCCAGAGAGGGGAACAACAACAGTAATAACTATTGAGCTCCTACCACGAGGGCGGCATTATGCTTAGCGCTTTACACACACGATTTTGTAAATCCTCACCAGGATGCCTGAAGGCAGCTATTATTCCCACTTCTCAGTTGAAGACCTTGAAGCTCAGACAGGGGTAGACACCCGGACACGATCACACTGGGAGCCAAAGGCTGAGGGAGGCAGGTCTAACCAGGTCTAACCAGGTCTCCTGTGCCTCAGCCCAGGTTCCCATCTTACCTCAACCTCACCTCCACCCCACCCCCACGTGCCTCCCTGACCCCGGCACCGCCCTGCTAGCAAAGTTGAGGAGTCCCTCCTGAGCGCGCTGGGTCTGGCGGCTGGTCGACTGGTTTTTCTCCTTTTCCCTATGGAGAGCATTTCTGTTTTTGAAGCCATTGGTGTTATGCTTTGCAGGAACCGGGTCCCTGGGGTGGCTTCCTCCACCCCATCTCGCCCCCGCCTGCTCTCTCCAGCGGGGGAAGTTGCGGGTACCGCTTTAAAAATCCCAGCCTGGGCAAAACTTTGATGATAAATCAAGCGACAGATCCCTCCGCCGCCGCCTCCTCTGGGCGGGCGGGAGGGAGTGGGAGGGAGGGGGTGCGACGGCAGCGGCACCGAGCGAAGTGGCCTTCCGCGGAAGGGAAGAGTCCCGCAGTCGGAGGCGGCCGGCAGGGTGTGCGCTCGCTACCCGCGGCCGGGGCTGGGCCGGAGCCGGGCGAGGACTGGAGCAGGGGCCAGACCGGGTTCAGCGGGCGAGGGGCAGCAGCCGCAGCGGGGCAACCAGGCCGCACCGGGCAGGGGACGGCGGGCGTGGTGTCTGCGGTCTCCTGAGCCCCGATGTGAGGCGGCGGTGCCCCCGGCCCGAGCGCGCACCATGGGGGCCCCGCTCGGCGTGGCGCTGGGCGCCCTCCACTACCTGGCACTTTTCCTGCAACTCGGCGGCGCCACGCGGCCCGCCGGCCACGCGCCTTGGGACAACCACATCTCCGGCCACGGTGAGTTGGGTCGCCGCCCCCGCGGACTTCCACGCCAAACCCCACCCTGGGCCGCGCGCCTCCAACTTGGCCGTCCCCGGGCTCGAACCGGTGCTGCCGGTGGCGGGAGTCCCGGGGCGCCCCCTGCCGGGTCTATGGACCGGCCCTGGCTCCCTGACCACCCCTGCGGAGGAGGGAGCACCCCCTATGCCCCTCTCGCGGAGGGCTCTCTCCTCCCCCCCCACGCCCCCCCACTCGCTGCGATACACGCACCTCCACGACCACACAGATATTCACAGCCACGGACACACAGCCACACTCACTGCTTTCTCACACTCACAACTCCTACCCTCACACATCTCCAGACACCATCTCAGATCCCCTTCTCACTCATCTGCTCACTAAACACACAGCAGGCACTAGGGCTGGAGGACTCAGACCCTGCCAGCTGGCACCCAAGCGCACAACTCTTGCCTGCCCGCCTGCCTGCAGACACACTGGCATATACAAACACTTTGTGAACACACTTTGCTCACCCACTGCTCTCCGCCCATCTGCCTTTCCCCTTTGTGGGTTTAACCCCACAGCTGTCCTTGTCCCCTCCCTCTCCACACCTCCCCCACTGGGAAAGGTCCTGGGGGACAGAAAACCCCACCTCTTGAGAACTGGTAGCCTGGGCTGCAGCCACCCCTGTCAGGTGGGTGGCATCTTGGGGACGAAGGCTTGGTGGGAGCCCCTTGAAGACATTGGAATATAGTTGGCATTGTTGCTTCCAACTAGAGGCATGGAAGGGGAAGAGGGAAGCCAGGAGCTTTTGTCTGCCTCTGGGGACGGGGGAGACAGGAAGCCCCTGCCATCCTTCTATAGGGTACCCACCCATCCTCATCTTTGACCCTGGAGGTCTGAAAGGTGGGAAATCTCAACTCAGCCAGTGTGAGAGCCGGAGAGCAAGAGAACATTCCCAGCACTGGATGCCTGAGTGTCAGAAGCTCCTTCTAGCCCCAGAGGAGCCCAAGTTGGCAGTAGAGTTGGATTGTCTGAAGCTGGCAGCTCTGGGGGCTCCCCCTGCCCCCATGAGCCGGGCTCCTTCTGGTATGGGGACCAGGGCATAGATGAAAATGGAGACCCTTTGTCCATCCATCTCTTCCCTACAAAGGCTTCCAATCTGGTAGGAGAGGCTGCAGCACCAGTGCTGGGCACTGTATGCCCAGGGCTGGGGAGAGGTTTGCACAAACGGCAGAGAACTGGGTAATTTATTCTGATGGAAAAGAGTGAGGGCCATGGTGGTAGGTAATCAGAGAAGGCTGCTGGGGCATGACGCATGAGTGGAATTGCTTCGGAAAGTAGGGGGCGCTTCCAAAGCCCTTCTCAGGGTCTCTGCTTTTGGGAACCATGACTCCCTGCACCCTTCTTCCTTACCATGTTAAATAGAAACCGCTCTGTGTACCATTTACGCACCCTTCTTATCCTTCATCTAATTTCTACTGACCTGGCTGCAGTGGTGATAAATAGGGGAAGGCTTATTTTGATTCTTAGTTTACAGATGGAAAAATCAAGGCTCAGAGAGGTAAAGGGACTCGCCCAAGGTCACACAGTGAGTGAGTGGTTGAGCTGAGACTGGCCCCAGCGTCTGTCGGGCAAAGACACTGCCTTTTCCAGGACATTCATCTCCCTGTCAGATTCCCTCCCATTCAGGGGAGACTGGGAATTCCTCCTTCCGCTCCCTTCCTGGCTCCGCTCAGTTCACTCAGTTCCTTGGCACAGTTGGAACTTACACTAGGAGGGTTTTCCAAGGAAGGGCTTTCCTGAGTTTGCGGTCCCGAGACATGCAAGGACTGGGGCTCTGAGGTTCACCATCATCCTGTCCCTGGAGCACCAGACCCCTAGGATCTGGGTGCCACTCTGTCATTCCTGAGGCCCCAAGGTGACCCCCCCCCATAGGAAAGCAGGGTTTGCCCTTTGTGTGGCAGTCTCCGCCTGCCCCCTGGTGCCAGGCGTGCTTAGGGCACAGCTCTGCCCCACTAGCTGTAACGTCCCTGCTGTACCCTGGGGAGGGCCAGCGAAGGCCCAGAGGAGGGGTTGGATGTCAAGGACACAGCACTGGCTGCGGGGGAACCTGGCTTCTCTTACTGACCCGCCATGCAGTTCTGGGCCAGCGAGTCTGGGCCAGCGAGCCCCCCTCTAGGGCTTCTCTTACTGACCCACCATGCAGTTCTGGGCCAGCGAGCCTGGGCCAGCGAAGCCCCCTCTAGGGCTCGTTCTGTCCCTCAAGAAGCGAGGAGGCCAGGCTGCTCTGCAGGGGCCAGACTGCCATCTCCCAACACTGCCAGGTTCAAAGTCACCAAGTAGTAGATGCCGAGGAGCCCCCAGTGCTGCCCCTCTGCCAGGCCAAACGCCCGAAACCACGGGAAGGGTTTGGAGCCACTCACTTAATCACAAAAAGAAACTGTTATTAATGATAGTGAGACACAGCGGATAAGTGGGTCATGTCTAATAGCCGTTTGTGTTCAGGAGGAGAATACCAATTTAATAAAAGCTATGTGTGCTGAAAAAGCCTAGAAATTGCTGTTTAGCAGATTGGAGCCTGATCATTTCATTATTCCTGGGCTCCGCGTGTCCTCAGCTGATTCAGGAAACGTGGCTGGGTTAGGCAGGGGTCTCTGCGTCTTGGGTAGGGGTAGGAGGCTGGAAGCAGGGGGTCCCGGAGAGGAGTCCATTGACCCCAGCAGCCTGGTGGCTGCTCACCTCTCCAGCTCGGTCCCAGCCCAGCCCAGCCCAGCCGCCAGGCTAACGCCTTCCGCCTGCTCGCCCCGGGGCTTGTCACAGGGAAAGCCCGCGGTCAGATGGGTCCGCAAGGACGTCTGTCTCGCTTCCCCTCTCCCTGCTACCTCCATTCAGTCCGCTTCGCAGAGGGCTTTTTAAAGGCACGAGGAGTGAATGGGGCGTGAGTGGTACCTGCCTCTCAGGGAGACCTCAGGGAAGTGGGAGGCGGGGGTGGTGATGGTCAGTGTCTGTGCCCAGTAGGTATTCAATTAATGGCAGCTATTTTGATTTTTCCTCATCAGACAGGGTTAGCTCATTGCCATGAGCACAGCGGTGGGAGGAAAGGGAGCTGACATTTATGAACTGCATACTGTGTGCCAGTTGCTACCAAACCCCTTGCCAGTGTTAACTCACTAAGGCTGACATTATTCGTGCAAGGCTGGTGCTGGACATATGAGGAAACAGGTTAGAGAGGGCCAGTGACTTGCGCAAGGTCACTGAGTCTGTACAGAGAGCTGGGGAGCTGTGCCTGCACTGAGGGTGTGTCTGGCAGTTCTGCTCTGGGCCTGCCTCCCCCGGGACAGCCTTGAGGCAGGCTTGGCCAGTCGTGTGATGGGTCTCCTTCCTCTGCCCAGCTCTGCCCAAGGGACTCCCTTCCACTTCCGCAGAGAACTGGTAAGGCGGTGGGTTCCACGGGGAGGAGCCAGTAGCTCAGAAAGGTGATGGGATCTTGCTGAGGCCACAGGCAAGTTAGAAGCAGGAAGCTGGATTAGCCTCCTTCTCCAGGACTCTTTCTAGATCTTGTCCACGGCAGGCAGGATCTTGTCTTCTTTTTTTTTTTTGGCCGCATTGCACGGCATGTGGGGTCTTACTTTCCCCAGGCCAGGGATCAAACCCATGCCCCCCTGTGGTGGAAGCTCCGAGTCTTAACCACTGGACTGCCAGGGAAGTCCCCGGAAGGGAGGATCTTTATGAAGATCTCTGTGGACCTCTTGCATTGCAATCACCTAGGGAGTTGGTTAAAATGCAGATCCTGGGGTCCTCCCCAGACCCATTGGCCAAAATGATTGTTGATGGGACCCTGGAATTTGCATTTTAATAAGCTCCCGAGATGATTACCAAGCAGCCTGGAGTCTGGGAGCCACTGCCTTAAGTATTCACTCAAACCTGATGAGACATGTAGGGATGGGAAATTGTCTGGTGCCAGGGGCTGCTGGATTGGTCTGGTTTTGCAAGGGGGGAAGAAGTCCAGGCTGGAACAGGTATGTGGACCCTCAGAGGAGCCCCAGGAAGCCTTACACTGCAGCAAACATCCATCCTCCCGCCCCTGCCCTGACACACACACACACACACACACACACAGAGTCACACACACACACTCACACACACCCTAGGCCAGCACCTTCAATTATTAATACACCCCGCTGCAGACAAAGATCCTGGCTTGGCCTGGCGCTTTGTCCATTGAGTGATTCCCTGTCCTGAGGTTTTCTCTGTTGCCAGGAGGGAGCAGCAGGGCGCTGGGGGAGGGGGCGGGGGCCGCCGGGCCATTTGGCAAACAGCCTGTGCACTGAAAATGACTCTGGCTTTCTCGCGTTCCTTAACGAACCGTTGGTATCTCCGCATCAGTAAGCTGGCTAGTTTGGTGGCTGGGAGATGGAGAAAACTGAGTGCTGTCTTCTGAAGGTTATGATGTTAAAAATGTGTTCACCGTTGTCTCGGGTGTTGGTGATTATTCTATCAATTACACCCGTAAACACTCCGCCTTGGGCTGAGGGTTTCCCGGCCTCCAGTAGGGAATTGACCCTCGCAAGCGGTTTTCCCCAAGTCCTTCACACCAATTGCTTTTGACACTTTGCCTATCAGCGGCTCCCTCAGCCTTTTCCCCAAGCAAGGGGAGCCACAGGCGGCCGGTAGGACGGGGAATTTGGCTCACTGCCACAGGGGTGTTGACAGCAGGGGTGTTGGGGAAAGTCTCCTGTTGACAAACAAGTGGGCAGGGTCGGGGGTGCCAGGAGAGTGGTCCCTTCCCACCTGCCAGCCACCGAGGCAGGAGATAGAGTGCTTGGAATGAATCACTAAGGCTCAGGCCAAGCCAGCAGGACCTCTGGGACCATCTCCTTCTACCCATCTAACAGAGGGGAAGACCAAGGCCACGGGCAAGAGAGCGTGTGCCCAAATTGTCTGGGAGGTTAGTGTTTGGCTTTTGGGATCACCTGACCCAACTCGATACAAAGAGAGTGAAGATTATACGCAAGCAAATGTTTATTGTCATGCCAGGGCCGTAAATGGCATTGTCTCATTTGATCCTCATAAGAACCCTAAGGGGAGGGGACTTTCCCTGGCCCGGTGTTTTCATTAGGAAACTGAGACGTGGTGAGGTTAAAGGCTTGCCCAGGGTCACACACCTAGCAAGTGTTGGAGCCCAGAGCGGAGCCCAGAATGTGGCTCCAGGGCCCACGCTCACAGTGCTGTTGTGTCCCAGAGAGGACGAGGGAGAGGCCCAAGGTCACGAGATTCCTGTGGTGGAAGGAGTGAGCATGGTGACCTCCACATTCCACGCCCCAGCTGTGCAGCAGAAGACATGGCAACCCCCAGACCAGGACCCTGCCTCAGTGACTTTCCAGCTTCTCTTGGAGGTTGAGAAAATCATATGCGTAAGGAGAGGAAGTACGTGGTGTGAACAGTGATGTTGGCACCCACGTGAGGGGGAGGTGTCAGAAAGAGGGGAAAGGGGGAATGAAGCAACCCCACCTCCTGGTGCTTGGCCATGACCTTGGACTTCAGCCAGCTGTTGAGGGGGTTATGGGAAGAGTGTCTCAGCCCCGAAGGGAATTTGGGGCCAGCTGGCTATACAGTGGCCAGCATATCCGGCCACTCTCACCACTCCCACTGTAATGAGCGGGGGTACGGGTCACATTCCCTTGTGTCCTGGTACCCTCCACAATGCCCAGCCTAGGGAGGTGGCAGGGAATGACTGAATGGGTGGCAAGGAGCATAAGGCAGAGGTCTAAGGTCTGAATTCTTCAACTTTTGCTCATGCCAAGTCAATATTGTTTTAAACATTCACGTAATTTTAATTTCATTAGAAATCCATGTTATTAGTAGAAAAATCACAAAACTGGAACCCCTCCTCATCCTTACTGACCACAGCAAGGACATCTGGGGTGGGTAAGGCTGATTTCACCTTGCAGTGGGTGGACTCAGACCCAGTCTCTTGGGGTGCATATGAGATGCTGCAGCCTTGAGGGTAATGGGGTCCCAGGATGTATCTTCTTCTCCCAGACCCCAGGGAGATTCTTCCAACAGGAAAAGGGGCAGTGGTCTCACTGGGGGAATAAATCCGCTCCTTTCCCAGCTGGTGACCCCGGGATCCCTCTGGTACCTGCCGCTGTGGAAAAGGGAAGTGGGGATGGGGGGGCAGAGGGGCTGCTGCTCCTTCGGGCCCCCCTGCCTACCGCTGTGTCCCCTCCCCTTTCTCGAAGCCAGCAGAGGACTCAGCTCCACCATACCCAGTTGAAACCCTTCTTTAAGAAGCCCCGGAGCCCTCAGCAAGATTGGGTCCTACCTGAGAGATGGTTTTTAGGAAAAACACAGACAGACCTCTTACATTTTAATAGTTATGCATTTATTTTAATGTGGATTGGAAAAATATAACCAGCACATCAAAACTGTGGTTTCACAGATATGATTGCTTAGGATGAGCCTAACGGGGATATTAAAACATAGTGGGTTAGTTTATAGAAAAACACAAACGACATACTAGTACGTGTGGTACCCAGGCCCATCTGTGTGCAGGGATGACTGGACTTGGGGGCTGCTGGCCTGCAGGCCACCCCCTCCCATCTCATACTCCGTACTCCTCATACTGGGAGCTGCTGGCCTAACAGGGGCTGCTGCCATTTATTGGAAGCTTGATCATTCCTTCAACAAATATCAGTTGAGAACCTGCCATGGACCAGGCTCCTTTAGCCACTGGGGACATATCAGTGAAGAAGACAGTTAAGGCTCTTGCTCAGACAACTAAACTTATAAGATACATATAAGTATAAATTGTGATGCGTTAAGAAGCAGGGATGATGTTCAGCCTGGAGAAGGGCACTCCCTCCTGGAGCAGTTAAGGTACCCAGTGGTGAGCTCCCCATCACAGAAGGTATGTAAGCTGGACCAGTTATTAGCTGGGGATGTCACGGGGGGATTCCTGCCTTCTTTCCCAAAGGAGCAAAGACTGGTGAAGTGGGCAGAGAAGCCAGAACACAGTGGGCGGTTAATAAGGATGTGTCACCCAGCAGTTTAGTGGTGGGGCTGGGACAAGGGCTTAGGTGGGCAGAGCTCCGGACTCCGGGGATGCCTGGTCCCACACAGGGGACGTGGTGGGAGTGGGGCCTTCGCTGCTCCCCATGTTGAGGGGTGGGGATAGTGACTCCTTTGTCATTTCAGCTCCCAGTTAAAGTGCCAGAATTGGGGCGGGGAATGGGACCTGGGTTTTTATCCACCCTCCCACTGCCTCCACCTTCTGGGTGGCTTGGCACGTCCCTGCCCCTCTCAATTTCCCCACCTGAACAGTGCCGAGTTCTCCTAAGCTCTAAGCATCTAGAATACCTCCATCTGTATCCTCCCAAGCGCTATTCTTTGTCCTCCAACCAACAGGTGAGGATGGAGCCGACGGTGGCGTGCGATTCCGTCCAGCACATGGTGCTTAGCTCTCAGTGGCCTTTCGGGCTATGAACCAAAACACTCATGGGGGATTTTCTCCGTGCCTGCCACTTCCCCCACCGCCTCTCATCTAATCCTCGCCCGCCCCGTGAGGAGGGCACTCCCATTTTACAGATGAGGACGCTGAGGCTTGGGGGATGATGCGATTTGCCTGAGGACACACAGATGTTGGATGGCAGAGCCAGGCCTGAGACCAGCCTGTGGCTCTTAACCCGCTCATCTGTCCTCTCCCGGCTGCCAAACCGCCTGGGCTTGCGGGCAGGTGCTTTGTTCCGCAGCAGCGCCCTGGACTCGTCAGATTCTCTCAGGGTCCGTGATGCCAAAATGCTGAGGAGGCCTGGTCTGGCTGAAAGAGCCCGGGGCTGAGAGTCTAGGCTCCCGGATCCAAGTCCAGCATTGTCAGTGAGGAGCAGTGAGAGTATGGGCGTGCCTGCCTGAGTGTTCTACTGGGGGGCTGCTGTTTTTGTCTGAGCCTGAGTCTAGAGTGAGTGTTCGGGTAGGGTATTTGCTCACGTGCAGTCGGAGGAGCTGTGGCAGTGGGGGAAGGGGCCTGGGAGGTCCTTTAGCAGACTGGCTTAAGGGGCCAGGCGGGTGCCCTCTGCCTTTGCATGAGTACCAGCCTCCCCAGCCCCCTCCAAGCTGGTGCCCTTGGGATGCGAGGCGTGGAGGCTCTGGGAGCATCTGGAAGGTTAGAGCCGGAGCCGGGAGGGGGGCCTCGCTCAGAGCCATCAATTAGGGGGGCTGGCATTGCCCATCGGTGGCACATGCTCGCCTTCCCCTCTTCCTCCAGATCTCTCTCCGTGGGTTTGTCTCTCTCTCTCTCTCTCTTTCGATCTCTATCTCTGTTGTTCAATCTCTCTCCATCTTTCTTTGTCCCTTTCCCTGTGTCTGCTCTATCCCTCTCCCTCCCTCTTCTCATCTCTCCCACCTTGGTCCTCCCTTTCCCTCTGTCTCTCTGTAGACACACACACACACACACACACACACACACGCACACACACACACGTACGCTCCTCTCTTCAGGTGACATCTCAGGATTACACATACACAGATTCTGTGCATGATGATGACACCCGCACAGAGCAGGCACCCAAGAAATGTTGGTTGAATGAATGAAGCAAATAAACGAGTGAATGACCACGTGGGGAAGCTACAAGGGACGCTGGACATTGTCTAGACAAGGGGTTCCTAATTTTGTCGGAGGTCGTGATCCTCTTGAGAGCTGGAATGTTGATGAAAACTGGATTGTTTCCTCAGAAAAATGCCACATGGTTTTGTCCAGCATCAGAGGGTTTGTTGAGGCCCCCAAAGCCCACCTGTGGTCCTCCAGGGAAGCAGCCTTCATGTCACTGGGGAGGTAACCGAGGTCCAGACAGGAGCCAGGGCTGGCCCTAGGACACAGGGCCGCTGTGCAGCAGAGCCAGGCTCTGGAGTCCTTCCCCCCGCTCCCCCGCACAGTGCTCTCTTGTGACCTGGAAGAAGCTTCATTCACTTTCCTGGCAAGTCCTTGGTGAGTGTCTTCAGGGGGTGAGTATTGGGAGAGGTGATGGAGGACAGTCAACCAGAGGTGGGAGCCCAGGAAACAGGGCAGGTGAGCCATTGGAGGGAGGTCTCTGGAGGTTTCCAGTGAGCGTGGTTGCTGTGTCCTGGTGCAGTCAGGGACGACTTCCTGGGGGAGGTGGACTCCTTTTCTGCCTGTATCCGGGGACCATCAGGGCTGAGAGGAGACTGGTGGTCAGTAGGGAGCCTTGCCTGACTGCCTGGGTCTGGGAGGGGCTTCACTTGGAGAGTCGTGTGTGCATATCCGGAAAAGCAGGCTGCAGCTGGAGGTACTGAGAACAGGCTGGGAAGCTTGGTTTTCATCCCCAGGGCAGCGGCAGCCCTGGAGGGTTTCTGAGTGGGGAAGGCCCAGGGAGTGGCTGGCCTTTGAGTGGGGATGGCCCTGTGAGTTGAAATGGGGGCTCAAACAGGACTTGGAGGCTGGAGGGGCTAACGGAGGAGGAGAGGCTGTTTGCTGGGGGCTGGGGGGCTGAGTTTCTGGGCTCATAGGATGATGGGGCTGGTCCAGGTGTCCAGGGAATGATGGGAATGTGGGCTCGAAAGGAGATAGGAGCCCTTTTGTGTGTGTGTGTGTGTGTGTGTGTGTGTGTGTGTGTGTGTGTGAGAAAGTACACTCGCTTCCTTTCTTGAACACCCAAGCTCATCCCTCCTCAGAACCTTTTCCCGAGCGATTTTCTCCCCTTGGCAGGCTCTCTTCCTGCCTCTCCTGCCTTCTGGTTCTCTGCTTCACGTACGTCCTCAGAGAGGCCCGTGACCTCCTGTCAGAAGCTCGTCATGGTTACCCCAGCAGGCACCCCAGGCACCCATCAACACGCCCATCTTGACCAGGAGGAAACTGGGGCTTAGAGAGGTGTCTGGGGCCTCCCCACCTAGTTCAAAGCAAGGGAGCAGAGCCCAAACTTTGTTTTCTCCCAGCCTGGCATGTTAAGGGTGTCTCTGGGGTTGGGGGGGGTCTTAACTGAACCCCCCTTTCTCTGAAACCTCAGGCTTGGTTCCCGGCTGAGGGCGGGGAAGGCGAGAGCAGACGGCAGGGTGTCTGTTTTGCTTTGTGAGGTTTTAAAAAAATCATTTCCGACCTTCAAGGCGGCAGCAATTACGGCTGGCTCGCTGGGGAGCTGCTGGCTGCCTGTCATCGGCCCCAGGAAAGGGTCCCTAATGGAGGCCCGGCGGCCAGAGCACATGGTAGTGGAAATAGTGCTCAAAACAAAGCCACACTAATGGTCTCAGGCAGGCAGAGGAGAGGGAGGGGGAGGGCAGGCTGGCTGACAGCTGACAGCAGGGCCTCGGGGCAGGGGCCCTGAGACTCACCAGCTGGTCTCCTTATGTCCCCCAGAGACCCCCAGCAGTGGTCACTGAACTCCAGCTAGGTGCTGGGTGCCCCAAGCCCCATCCCAGCTCTGCTGCTTTCTGTCAAGTCCCCTTCCAGGCAGAGGGAACAGTAAGTTCAAAGGCCCTGGGGTAGGGCAGAACCCCTTCAACTAGGGCTTGTTTGGTTCTAGAATAGTCCTTGTGTTTAAAAGGCCAGGTCAGGCTAGTCTTCTAGGTGAAGAAAAGGGAGGTGAGAGCCTTGGGGAGGCAGGGGGTGGACCAAGACCCCCTGAGAGAGGCAGTGTGAATAGCAGCCTGATCATTGCCGTCATGATAATGCTCCATGGAGCCCACCATGTGCCAGACATTTACAGGTATGTGTGATCCTGTTGTGTGCCCACAATACCCATTCTACAGATGAGGAAACCGGTGCTCAGAGATTCGCCTACCTCGAGGAAGTGTAGTTGGGGTTCAAACCCAGGTCAGCTTGACTCCAGAGCCCACATGTTTACAGCTGCATTCTTGGATTTCTCAAACACAGTTGGGCAGGAGTAGGAGGGGCTGCGACGGGGGCAGGAACTAGGTCCCAAGTGGGGCCAGGTTTAACCCAGGCCAGGCCCTGGCGGGGAGGGTGTGGAGGAGGGGGCAGTATGGCCACTCTGCTCTCTGCCCCTGCCTGCTGGGCACCCCGAGGAGCTCTGCTCTGGAGCATCCCTGGGGGCTGCCTCAGTTTTACCTCTCCGGTTGGTCTCTGCACCTGGCTTTCAGATGCCCTTGTCTCTGCCTCTCCCATTCTGCTCTGTTCTGCATGGCCCTGGCCTCCCTGGCTCCACACTTGGTGCCTCCAGACATTGCTCGCTTTTCTCTCCTCTTCTCAGTGGATCTGGGGATGCTCTTTTCTGGGGTTCTGGGGTAACCACTCATACTATGGCTGATGCAATCTCCCTATGCTTCCTCCATTCGCCCCCTCTCTGCCTGTGACAGGCATTAGGGATGGGTACACGCCTGGGCTTTGAGATCAGACACTGTTGGGCTCAACTTCTGGCCCCCACTCAACCTCTCGGAGCCTCACTAGCCATCGGTGCAATGGGCTTACCCCACCGGCTTTGCAGGATGTACAGGTGAAGATGAAAAGAAATGGTACCTGCACAGACACCAGGATGCCTATTTGCCTTCTCCCGTCCCTGGCTGCCCCACCCTGTCCCCGCCTCCCTGCACATTCCCACACTTGCCTTTCTCCCTCCCAAACCCTTTCATCCCCTGTGGCCCAGATGTGTGGGAAGAGGAGGCAGGAATTCCACTGGGGAAACCTGCTCAAGTCCCACAATCCTGCAAGTGCCAGAATATTTTCACTCTCCTTAAATCTCCCTAGATTTGTAATTCCACTGCTGTCTCCTTCAATATGTGCTGGTGGCCTTGGGAGGCACTCTGCCCCCGGCCTTAGGTGCCAGCACTGCCCACCTGGCTGTGTTGGGGCTGCCTGGCAGGGGACCTGGGTAAGTCCCCACCTTCTCTGTGCCTCAGTTTCCTCATCTGTAAGAAGACGAAGGTGATAGTGGCTGCTTCCCAGGTTGTGTTGGGGATTCAGTGAGATATTTTATTAAAGAAACACCTCTACAAAATGGAGTGAAATCTGATATATGCTACAATGTGGATGAACCTCGAAAACATTATGTTGAGTGAAAAAAGCCAGTCCCCAAAGACCACATATTCTATTATTCCATTTATGTGAAATATCCAGAATAGGCAAATCTATAGAAACAGAATGCAGA
The DNA here is from genome assembly GCF_002837175.3 of Physeter macrocephalus. Taxonomy (NCBI): domain Eukaryota; kingdom Metazoa; phylum Chordata; class Mammalia; order Artiodactyla; family Physeteridae; genus Physeter; species Physeter macrocephalus. The sequence continues at coordinate 23,660 of NW_021146390.1, forward strand.
CTGGTGGTTGCCAGAGGCTGGGGGAAAGGGGAGTGACTGCTTAGTGGATAAAGAGTTTCCTTTTGGTGAGATGAAAATGTTTTGGGACTAGATAGAGGTGGTGGTTGCACAACATTGTGACTGCACTAAATGCCACTGACTTGCGCACTTTAAAATGGTTAATTTTATGTTATGTGAATTTCACTTCAATTACAACTAAATGAATAAATAAATAAAAAGGAAACATCTTTATAATCACATACTTGGTGTCAGGCAGTCACTTTATAAATGTTAACGCATTTAATCCTTACAACAGCCTTATGAGGTGGTGGTTATTATTATCCCCATTTTAGAGATGAGGAAACTGAGACACAGCATCTCCAGGCACTTAGCACATAGTCAGTGCTCAAAAGTGTTAGCTATTTTAATTGTTATTGGGCGGGTCATCAGCCAGGGCTGGGCAGGGGCCCCACCTGGGTGAATGTGCTTGTGTGTCGCTGGAACTCAGCAGTGAGTGGGCGTTGAGGCCCTATTGTGTCCCGAACACTGAAACAGGCTCTTCACCTGCGTGAGTTCATTTAATCCTCAAAATAAGCCTTTAAGCAATGACACATGTGGGGACCGAAGCCCAGAGAAGTGCAGCAACTTACACGAAGCCACACAGCAAGTCAGGGTGGAGCCGCAACATGCATCTGCATCTGTAAATCCTGGGCTTCGCCCTCCCCCAGCCCCTCTCTTTCCTCTTGGTCCCCTGCCCCTTTTGCCGACACATCAGCTCTCCAGTGTGCAGAGCATGGTCTGAGGAGCCTGAGGCTGCAGAGGTGAAGGCAGCTTCTGATTGGATCGGATGGAGGCCCTTGACGAGGGGTTCTCCCCATGCAGGAGAGTAAACAGCTCCCAACCAAGGACAGTATTTCTTTGATGTCTCCTATTTCATTCAAAATGCATGAATTCTGTATTCTATGCCATAACATATTCATGTTTGTTTTAATACAAAAACAATGCTCTTTCCCCATTTGGGGGGAGGGAAACCAATGCCTCAGGAAGTCAGTTCCCTGGTTTGAGCAGCACAGCACAGAAGGGAGCCCTCCATTCGTTTCTTTGGTCAGTCATTCTACTAGCGTGCATTCGGGCCTCCTCATTCCTGAAATGGGTGTTAGTCCCCGCCATGCGCAAGGCACACGGAAACTTACAGCGAATCAGACAGGATGCTGCCCCGTATAGGTGAGTGGCAGGAAAGGCTTCCAGGACTATGGGCCAGAGTGAGCAAGGCCTTGGAGGTGCCAGCTAAAGGGGAATCGTGGGACTGGGCCAGCGGCCAAGGAAGCCAGAGCCGGTGACAGTGGTGGCGGTGGTTGCCCA
>NW_021146391.1:0-25000 GCF_002837175.3 Physeter macrocephalus
CTCTCCCGTTGCGGAGCACAGGCTCCGGACGCGCAGGCTCAGCGGCCACGGCTCACGGGCCCGGCCGCTCTGCGGCATCTGGGATCCTCCCAGACCAGGGCATGAACTCGTGTCCCCTGCATCAGCAGGCGGACTCTCAACCACTGCGCCACCAGGGAAGCCCTACATCTCATTTCTATGAGCCAATACACAGGGACTAAGACACAGCCCCTCAACGCACAGCCTCTCCAGTCCTAGAGGCCAGTTAAGTACTTTTGTTCTCCTCCTAACTATCAGCCTTCACTTGGAACCTCACTAATCTTAAAGATAAGGCTGAAAACCTAGTTGCTTGCCTTCAAAGGATTTGTTTTTTGCACCAAACGGTCACCACAGAAGAACAGCTACCCACCCGCAAGTCCCTCCCACACGCACGGAGCCGAGTTTAGCCCACCACCCCCAGAGCTAGTCTGCGCTGCAAAGTCCTGGCCCTGAGACTCAGGAGCCGGACGAGGAGGCCGACACCTGGCTGTGATTGCTACGAGGCCCCCCGGCTTCGACAAGAACTAACTGCCGATTGAACTCGGTGGGCCTTACCTACAAATGCTGACACGTGTACCCTGCACACAAAAGGAACTTGGCTGTGGGCTAGGTGCCCAGTGGTTAATTTCTCTGCCGGGTCTACTGCTTCTAGTATAGGATCACAGCCCGGGTTCGACACCTGGACAGCAAGCTTTCCTCACAGCCGCTCCTTACAGCAGCAATAACTTGCCTGGACGCGGGAGGCTGAAGGCAGGAGGCAGCCCAGCCTTGCCCTCTGCCACCAAACAACCGGCTCAGCAAGCTGTCCCAGCAAGCATGGCTCATGACCTACGCCCCACTCTCACGAGCTTTTCAGAGACCTGAGACAGGCACACAGATCCTGTAAGGAAGTAGTCTTTAATCAGGCCCCAGGGAGATGAAGGCAGTATGGAAAGGAGGGGAAAAGTGCCCCAAGATTTCCACCCCGCAACAAAGGCGTTTACTGCTCGCAGCAGGAGGAGCCAGAATATTCACATGTTCTTGCACTGGTCACCTGAGCCCCGATAACCACAGGGCGATGCAAAGGGGGCCAGGCAACACCTGCACACGGAGCGAGCTGCATGATGGGGAGGAAACAGAAGCTCGGGCAACCCACACCTTTCCTACGGGCAGTCAACACAGCCCTGCTCCCGAGCAAGGCACCGCGTCCACCCCCCGTGGCTGTTCCCCAGACACCCATCTTTGGCATCTTGTACCAGTTCTTCGTTTACCCGACAGTGGTCCCGTTCCTTCTCAGGGATTATCGTGGGGTACATGCAGTCAGGTGAGGGCAATCCTCAAGCTTCAAAACAGTCATGCTACGCTCAACACACAAGCGCAGCTGAAAGATACCGGCAGAGCTGGTTCAAGAGAACAGACGCCCATAACTCAGTGCACGCAGACCCGTCTTCCGTGTCAACACACAGGCAGTTCCTCTTCCTCCAAATGTGTAAGACTCTGACAAGAGAGATGCCAGCCCACAGTCATAGCCAACAACTGAGCCCAAGGAGAACAGGAAATCGGAGGCCTCTGAAACCTCAAGAGATAGGCAACCCACGTAAGCAGAAACATTGGGAAATCTTTCTCAATAAGCTGGCCACAAAACATATTTCCTCAAAGTGAAGTACTACTGAACAAACAGCTTAAATAAAAAATAATTTATACTGGGGCGAAAACATAAATAGCTTTGGGCGTCTTGGAGAAGTCTGAAAAGGGGAATATACTCAGCTATCCTAGAATACTGCTGCCAGTATTTGAGGGGTGGCCACTAGGGCTTAAGACAGATATATAGATACAGATACAGATATTCTCGGGTTCTGGGATACAACACTACATAGATCACAACTTTATACATATCCCTGATTTTGGTCAGAACACGTATTTCAAAATGAATGAATGAATGAGGCAGCATTCCAGCAAGAAGCATATGACCCATTAGCTTCTGTTGCTAGCTAAGGGTTTATGGACTTGCGCTTGTAGGGCTTCCTCCTGTCCCTCTCCCCAGAGTAAGCCAACACATTCACCGAATACTTTAACAAATGTATTTAGTGCCAGCACCCTAAGGCACTTTAAGGTACTGTGCAAAATACAAAGTTGAACAAGTTAAGTCATCGTCTTGAAAGAGCCTGTAATCAGATGGCATAAGGTAATCTGTGATACGTACAAAACCAGTGATACAACTGCACTGCTCCAGGAGGACACTGGACGGAGAACCCCTAAACTAGGATGGCCACACACTAAGTTCAGTTACTTTGCGTGTTGTCATGTCACCAAAGTGAGCAAAGTCCACTGTCCAGCTGGGTCTTCTAAACTGTAGCAACACAGGGACAGGAAAGGGGGAGAGAGGGGTCGGAAGTCTGGCAAGAAAGAAAAGCCAATAATGCTAGGACCTGAAAATATCACTTGACAGCGTGGACCACTCACAAACAGCTGGGAATTACTGCAAGCAAGCGTTTCAGTTTCTACTATATAACACCAGCCTCAGCCCCTAAAGTGCTAAGACTGAGTCTGGGAACCCTCAGGAGAGCCGAATGTACTTCAGCTTTCTACTAGCTTTCCTAACCTTACCTATTTTAGAGGAAACGCATCTTCCCTCAAACTCGCCACACCCAATATAGCAATTATAATTGGGCCAGACTCCACTGAGTGCATTTTTGATGGGATTTCTTCAATTCAAGCTGATAAACCTTTACCACTAAGCTTTCCGACTGGATAAATCTATGACATTAGAGAAGAAAGCTGTGGAGGCGGGGAGGTGCTTGCGCTCCTATAAATAAGATTATCTGGTGCCAAACTAGGGAAAGGACTGATTCTTAATCACCAGCGTTTGCTGGTGAGCTTATTTCCCTCACACTTTTGGAGACATTTATTTTGTGAACTAGTTCCCAAGTTTTCCAGGCTATAGCACCCTCCTTCCCTGGAGTCAAAGGCACAAAACTTCTTCTAGGAGTTTTTAATCTGGGGTCCCTGGGCCCTCAGAGGTTCCACGGGTAAGCTCCATCTTACGCCTACATGACTCTCATTGTTCTAAAGCAAGACTAGCCTAGCAGTAAAGACAAAGAACACAGCCATCTTCTCCTCTACCTGCTCTCTTTCTTAGGGAAGGTGGTTTCACAGCACTCCTGGGGGGAAATGAGTCAAGGCAAAGGCTTATGTCTGAAAACTATCAAATTGCAGTAAGGGAGCCTCAGCTTTCCTATTTGATCACAGTGTCACTGACTTAGAGTCTGCAGTGAAAAATCACAATGTAACTTTCTTCGTAGCGCTTCTCCAGATAAAGCTATCCCAACAGAAGGGGTCTGTTCTTTTTGATCCCAGAGACAGGTAAGCTTTTCAAATGCCACGACAAAAAGAAAAAAGTAAAGTATACAGGAATATGAAGGCGTTTCGTACCAGTCCTTGTTTTGAATACCTGGCTTTTAAGTAAATTACACATATATGGCCACTATAGTAACACATTATAGTGATAACTTTATACTGTGAAAGCCCCGATGAAACAAAAGCAAACTAGGTGCATGTCTAAAAGCCAATCACTTGGAACCAGTTTGCCTAGAGGGCACTTTCAAGGATCTCTTCAATCCAAGATAGCTAAAACTTTATAAACATTAATCACGTCCCCAACATTTCTGAGCAGGAAAAGGGAATCAACTTTGAGTGCAGTGAGAGGAACAAAGTCCAGTGGGTGCCATGAGGGACAAGTGGACGTTAAGGACAGAACGTAACAACTTTGATGAGTATCAGCACCAGAAAATACTCCATCAGTATTAATAAAGCTTCTGGCTTTAAAGATGACTGTTTAGTTCACCAGCAGGATCACAAGTAGATGGGACAGGAGACTGTAGCAAGAGCATTAAAGACTTTCCGTTTGGCTTTATAGTAAAGGAGTCAAGGAAATTTCTTAGGGAAATAGAGAACAAACTTTTGGGCCGAGAATGAAGTGCAAATGTCTTTTATCCATCTGCGAATACCACTGATTATACACAACACGCGTGGCACTGTGGCTACAGAGAAGGCGAAGAGACCAGTTAGTGGCTTCGCATGGCTGCTGGCCTCTATTTTAAGAGGAGGCAATAACTTCTGTTTTCTACTAAAACCACTACAAGGCTAAATGCCATAAAGTGCTGGAGGAATTCAGAAGAAAAGCTCAATTTTAGTTGGAATAATCAGGAAAGGTATGGTGGAAGATTTTACGAAAGGATCTTGATAGGTAAAGATGCGATCAAGGCGTTCCAGAGGGTGGTGCTATGAACCTAGGCTGGCTTGAAAGAACAAAGCCCCCAGGGCAGTGAATAATCCACCTTCCACAAGGAAGTCTTGGAAAGGTAAAATGAGGCCAGACTTAAGAAACTGGAGACAGCCTAAAAGCCTACCTACGGTGGTGCACTTTATCCATTAGCAATGGGGAGCCTACTGGGTTAAGGCTGCGCCCTTGTCTGAGTTTCCTTCCTACTTGCAGGCAAAGTGCTTGCTTAAAATTTCTGTTCATCCCCTGGAGATCACATAATTTCTTGGCCACTGAGCACTGAATGCTTTCAGATTCTACTCAGAAATTAGGTACAGTTTTGTGGAGGTCTACCCTAAGATGGTTGCTCACGGGGAACACAGCAGTTTTTAAGATTGATTCCCCAAGTATCAACCACTATAAGGTAACACAAAAGTCACTCCTGGGATAAAGAAATTTAGTGGCTGCAAGCTGGGAACTATTACCCTGACGCTGCAACCTGTTGGACACCACCCCGCCTACGCTCCTAGTAGTGTACGGACGCTACAAAACCTAAGGGACAGCAGTTGCTACATCACCGGTGACGCAAACCCTATTAAGAGAGAAAAGCAGGAGACAGATCCCACGATCACTTCATTTCAGAAAAGAACCAGCCATTATAGCGTTCGCTTGATTTACGTCAGGGGCCTATATAGTCCCTGCTGTGTTTTCTAGCCTTTCTTCTACATACTGGGGGGAAGCTATGGTTAAGCCAGCTAAGTACTTTGTAGGCCTCCTGTTGCTCCTCTGACACCTGAAACCATGTAAATGAAATTCGCCCTGTCAGTTTCCCTTTCGCCAATGTAGCACCAGAAACCGAGGAGAAACATACCTATTTTCTTAAAACTCGAAGGCTTGACCAAAAATCTAAAACATAGGATGGCATCAATGAGAGATTTCTGAGGGAATGAAATTTCGTTTTTCCTTAATGTACTTTAGATTTTGCTCACATTGCAGCTTTTGGGACTACCTTAAACAAAGGCAAATTGTCCACCAACGTCCCCTTCTCCCCCATCAAGGTGGGAGCACTGTCACGGTCTAGGAACCTTGGAGCTCCTCAGGCCACCAAAGGCGGGTACTCCCCGACGAGAGGCGGTTCCGTGATCCAGGCCTGCAGCCCCTTCGCGCTGCCCTCGCGCGGCGATTGGGACCAGGCTCAGCTCCGGCCTGGCGGGCCCGAGTCGGAGCCCGAATCCGGACGTCTCACCCCGACGACTGGGAGGCACGGCAGCCACCACGGCTGTTGGCAGCGGGGGACGCGGCGCGCACGGGAGGGGCCACGAACGTGGACACCCGACGCGGAGGGGCCGGAGGCGCGGCCGGCTTCCGGCGGGGGTCTCGGGGCCCTCGGAGCCCTCGGGACGCCCAGGCAGGCCGGCTCCACGGCTGCCGCCTCAGGCCCGCGCCGAGGCTCCCGGGGGGCCTCGCGCTCCGGCCGACCCCCGCCTTCCCACCCGCTCGCCGCGGAGCCCCGGGAAACTTACGGCGGGCGGCGGGCTCTGCTCGGGGCCGCGGACCCCGCGCTACATCCCGCTGCGCTGGAGACAGCCTGTGGCCGAGCGGCCCGAATCTTCTGCGCCCTCCCCGCGCCGGAAGGGGCGCGCAACCGCACGGCGTCACCTCCGCGGGAGCGTCACGTCCTCACGGGCGCTCCGCCCCCTTGGCCCCAACGAGGCCCAATCACAGGCCGGTTTCTCAGCCCTGCCCCGAGCGGGACCCGCCCCTCCACCTGGCCCCGCCCCCTCCAGCCCGACAATCTTTCCTCAGTCCCAATCACAGGCCCGCTCCCTCGGTCCCGCCTCCCCCGAGAGGGACCCGCCCCTCCTGCCGGCCCCGCCCCCTCCGCGGCTCGGCCGCGCCTCAAGTCCCACTCGCAGGTCCTCTCCCTTCGGCCCCGCCTCCTGCGCGCGGGCCCCGCCCCCTCGCTCTGCTCCAATCGTAACACCCCCCCGCAAGGCCTCGCGGGGACCACGCCCCCAAGTTGCAAACTAGGGCGCGTGACGGGGAAGGAATTTCAGGGAATTAGACCGAGCCCTGCGAAGGAATGCCGAATTTCCTACCCTGCACCTTGTCCTCTAGGCTGGGCACTTCTTAATCCCTCTTTTTCAACCTCACGGCCCCTCCCTCCCTTCCGTAAATATTTACTGAGCGTCCGTGGTGTGCGAGGCATGAGGCAGGCAGGCTCCTGGTTAGAAACAGCGCGGCGGCGCTGACTGGTCTTCCTCGGGGACTCCCTGCTCCGCCCCGGGCTCCCGCTGCGGCCAGAGGGGGACCGCAGGGTGCTGCAGCCCTCGCCTGGGCGACTGACACTTCTCACTTCTCCCAAGGCTGGTACGTGAGCAGTCTATTCCAGATGCAGAGAGTAGGTACTTTAGTATGACCCTGCATGGATGCTTCAGGGCAGTGCGATTAATTCTGGTGCTGGTTAAAAGCGTAGCAGGCTCTGGAGTCACAGAGACCCAGGCTTCTGTCCCTGGCCAGGCTCTCACCTTGAGCACGTTACCGAACGCTCCACATCATAAGTACCTCGTCTGAAAAACAGGAATAAAATAGTGCTGTTTCACGGGCTCTTTGTCAGGATTGAGATAATTTATGCAGGCTCTTAGTTTGACGCGTGGCAAATCGTAAATGCTTCACAAACCTTAGCTATTATGTGCTGCCCGCTGTATAAAACGTGTGCTGTCCACAGGACTGAGTTTGTTTCTCAGCATGGCATTACCAGGCTCTCACCTGCTCCCAGGCCGCATCCTCCTCCACTTTCCCTCTGGCATTTGGGCCTCAACAAACCTGTCTGGCTCTCCGAATATGAGCTTCTCTTCTGCTCCCCGGGCTTTTGCACATGGGGATCCTTCTGTTGCATTGCTCATGCCCCCATTCTCTGCCAAAGGATCCAAGCAACTTACAGTTCCCAGTTCTAGGTCTGGCTTTGGATCGAGACAATCCTAGCTTCACATTCAGGCTCTGCCAGCCACTGACCAGCTGTATGACCTTCTGCCTATCCTCAATCTCAGACTCACAGGATTATAATAAGGATTCAATTACACAATGATCGTTTAGCACAGCACCTGCTACGAGGCTGTCCACTAAAAAACTTTTCTTCTCTTCCTCCTTCGCAGAATCTTTTCCAAACCCTTCCCACCTGCACCTTGTATCTCTTCTATAGTATTAACCACACTGTGGTGTAATTATTTATCCCTGTCTTACTCTAGACGATGAGTTGTTTGGGGTCTAAGAACAGCCTTGGTCATGGTTGAATCCTCAGGACCTAGCCCAGTGCTTGGCACGTGGCAGGTCCTTAATGTTTGTATATTGCGTGGATAAGGCAGGAACCCGTGCGAGACAAGGAATGAGCTTCTGTGTGGGAAATTCTCTTTGCTGGGCTGCTTCACTGTGTGAGCCCAAAAACCCTGGGCAAGATTGTCCTTTTTGGAGGTGAGGTAGCCGAGTGTGTCTCACAGAGCCCAGTACACACACATACCAGCTCATCAAGACACGTGTGTCCGATGGAATGCCAGTAACACAATTTAGTGATGGTTCTACCCTGGGGAGCGTCCACAAGCCTTTCTTCCAGGGGCCCCAGGGGAAGCAGTATACAGTTCCCTGCAGAAAAACAATGCCGACCTTCCTCCTGACCTGATGCATTGCTCTGTTCCAGTGTGACTAACAGAAGATCTGAAGAGGTGGCCCTGGTGTGACGCTGGGAGGGAGTGGACTGGGCCAGGCTGCTGGAGCAGGAGAAGGGCGGTCAGGACAGATGTACCTGGGGGCCACCTCTGTCCAGGCACCAACCAGTCTGGCCAGGGCTGGTGACGTCAGGTTACTTTTTAAAGGACAAGGCTCCTCTTCCAAATAGAAAGACGATACTTTGACTTATTTGCCAGGTACCTTGAAGGATAAATGCAGTGAAGAAAGGGCCAAGGGAAGGAAGGAGGGAAGGCGTGGCCAAACCAAGGACCACTGCGAGGGGTACTTGGGCTCCAAAAGCTTCCCTCTCACTTGTATTCTCCTTCCTCCACCTTAAAAGTTCTCCAGGGAGAAGCTGAGCTTCTGGCTCTGCGGAGACAGCTGCTAAGATGAGCGTGGAGTTTAGTGGCAGCTCACATTTCAGCTCAGGGTACAACCGCTCAAAGTTTCTTTGGAAGACCCGGGGGAAATTCTGTGCCGGGAAACCCTTCCTCCCAAGATTCTCAGGCATGAAAAGCCTTGGAAACAAGGACCCCAGACACAACCACCTCTTCGGTAGAACACGAGGGCCTTAGCCCCATTTATTTGCATAAGCCAGAGGTTTCTGCCACAGTAACAGTCTTAGATCGTGGGGAGCCCTTTCCCTCCAGCCTCAGCAGGGGAAGAGGGAGACAGACACACGAACACGTCTTTCAGATCCCTTTCTCTGAGGTCTGGAGAGACCATCTCCTCCTCTCCTGTTGCCTCTAAAAGATTAGCTTTCTAAGTCTGCATGCCCCACCTCACACACAGTCTGCTATGGGTTAAGCACCAAATATTAAATCAAACCCATTAAACAGGTTGCTCTTTAACCACAGACACAAAGAAGAGCGTGATGCCATGAAGGAACTGGCCAGTCTTGGAACAAATGTACATGCTCCCTTCCTTCTGACCCGTGGAAGAGTCTGCTCCTTGAGCCTGACCTGGATGTTTCATCACAGGGAGACTGGGGAGCCTTCCAGGGAATGACTCGGCTTTGGCCCTCTTCCATGGCTAAAAGGATGTTGTTCCCGCAGGGACCATCCAGATTCCAGCTCCGGAGAAAGACAACAAGGCTGACACTGTCGGGAAGGGCATCTAGGGCTTATAGCATCTGCGGGCTGACTGCGGGCAGATGCCGGCAGCAGGACCGGGGAAGTGAGGGGACGCTCAGTAGGTAAATCGCATCTTCTGCGAGTAGCCCAGTCTGTCCAGGTTGGGGTGGCAGGCCAGCTGCACCATCGGGGGTGGCCCACAGAGCAGCAGCGGCACATCCTCCCCTGGGGCGGGCAGGTGCTCCTGGATCATGTCGGCAGACACAAAGCCCTTGCCGTAGGCCCAATCTGCGTGGGGAGAGGAGAGAACGACGCTCCAGATCCATGCTGGCAGTGGGCTGCAGTGCGGGGCTGGGGTGGGGTGGTGGTGGTCCAGAAGGGCTCCTGAGAGGGTACGGAGCTGTAGCGGCAGCTGGACGGGTCTACTCAGCCTGCTTCAGCGGCACGGCCAGCCCTGCACCCACCCACCCGGTAAACAGGAAACGCGGGAAGGAGTCCAGGAGACCACTGTGTCCGTGAGCTCAGAGGGTGGCGGTGTCGGGCAGGGTCGGTTTCACTGAAACCAGAACCCACAGGCGGGCGAGGCCCTGATTTGGGGATGTCCAGAAATGGGGAGCGTACCTTCTGGGGGGTGATCCAGAGTGAACCAGAGCTTAAAGTGGTTGGGGTGTCGGGCCTGCAGCTCCTCCAAGTCCTCCCGTAAGATTATGTCCTTTTCAGTCTGAAATGAAGAGGAGAAGCAAAGTCTTTAGGAACCTTCTCAGGTTCCTAAACGTAACAACATAAAAAGTTCTCTGCTATAACAACTTTCCAACCGGAAAGAAAAAGAAAACTGAAGTTTTAGGGAATAAGCAAGGGTTTTAGGGAGTTAGGATGAGGGGAGGGAGAGGGGAACAGCCTTCCATTACACGATATAAAGGAATAAGGACAGAGTATTTAACAAAGGAGACTCAAGGAGCAAGTTTCTATACTCAGGACTAGACTCCTTAAATGTTTTCTTTTTTTTCTTTCCTTGCGGGCCAGGGAGGGAATTTGGCTCAGTGCCCTGTCCTCCTTGTTGTGGAAGAGGACCCTCTACCCGCAGGGAGGGCTTGGCCAGAGGCTGAGCCAGACGCTGGGCTAGTTTTGCCCGTTGGTACCATACCTCTCCCCACACAGTAACTCTGAAGTCCCAGGACTGAGAAAAGCAACGCAACCTGGTTGGCAAAAAGCAGAAAGCACTGGGTTGGATCTTCTGGGTCTTTCAGGATGGCCTGGATCAGCTGCAGCATTGGGGTGATTCCTGCACACAGATGCCCCACGGTGAGATGTGGTGGCCACCCTCCCCATCCCTGCTCCTTAGCTACCCAACCCGTTCATCTTAATTCTACTCACTCACCCCTTCACCCTGTTTGCCTTTGTGTCCTAATTCTCTACGTTCCCCCTGTGTCTTCACAGCACCTACATTTCTGGACAGATAGGCCCTTTACCCCAAACTCACTAAAATTCATATCTGGTAGGTGAATTGTGGTCACGTGCTCAAAATTCACATAAATTCATATTGCTGAAATCCTTCTAAGGAACCAATCCAAGACTCTCTGGAAGTCCCTTGGAGACTACCGGGGCTAAGGCTCCGGTATCACAGATGACTGCAAGTACCTACTGATTCAATGCTGAGATGCCTGGAGCCCGGGACATGCAGGTTAAGTGCACGTGCTTTGGAACTGAGCAGAGCTGCACACTAACCCTGCCTCTACCCACGTGGAAATGATTCAACCTCTCTGAACCTCCGTGTTCCCATCCGTAAAATGGGAAGGCTTGTACCTATGTCACAGACACATATAAAGAGTGTCTAACATAGGGAAATGTCCAATGTTAATTTTCTATCTTCTCGACTCTCCTATTCTTAGCTGCTTCTCTGTTCTCACCTAAAATTTATTAGATTCATTCCGTCTGAGGTCTTGGGAGAGCCCACATGATTTGTTTCTCTCATTCTGTCCGTTAAAATAGATTTTGGGGGCTTTCTACCTGATCATGATTTTGTTTTGCAGCAACTGGGGAGCTCTAGGCATTGCTGGGAATCCCCTGATTAAGTTTGGCCCTGATCCCCAAACCTTCTGAGGGTCACCTGGAAGCTGCCAGGGCAACAGTCACAATGGTGGGAGGAGCAGGGGACAAGCACCTGTGCCGCCGGCAATCATTCCCAGTTTCCTGGCCACTCTCGGTTCCGGTGGAGACTTTTTGTTGGGCTGAATGCTAAACATCCCTGAGAAGACGAGTGTGGAGAGGGGTGAAAGAACAGTCAATTCAGGCAGCTAAGAAAACAAATGCAGAATCGAAAATACGCCCCAGGCCAGTTCTGCAGCTGCTGCGGAATCTGATCCTGGAGCTGGGGTGTTGAGCCAGCCCTGACAACAAGACACGTGAGGGACAATGGGGCCAGGACCGTCTGTCCCACATTATGAGCTACAAGTCAGTTTAGGAACACACAGCGAGTCATCAGCTGACTCCCACAGAGGATCACTCCCTGCTCAGGGCGACAGGCATGAGGCCAGGTGTGACTCTACTTTCCCAGGTGGCACAGAGCAGCTCCCAGGCTGGCTAATGCACTCAGCTGCTCCCCCGGAAGGGCTGAAGGTAATCTCTGGCTCTCTGCGTAGCTCGGCCTGAGGGGCGGCTCTCTGAGGGAGAGAAGGAGAGGCCCGCGTTTGCATTAGTCCTCTGCAGGGCTGGCACGGCGGGCGAATTCATGTGGATGGAGTGCCGATCCCTGTGTCAAGAGGGGCTGAGGAACGCGCCTTTCTATAACGTCAGGGCTGTGTTTACAGGAGGGGCAGCTGGCCCTTACCCGCGTGCGCGCACACACACGGACACACAGAACCACACTGTGTGGAGAGGACGCGGGGCACCGGAGACGTGGGAGCTAGGCCATTACCTTTCCCAGCGTAAGTGAGCAACCCACTTGGCCCCCGAAACTCCACCACGTCCCCAGTCTTCAGGCTATCCAGGTACTGAGACATCTTTCCCCCCTCAGGAAATTTGGGGTGCACACCCTTCAGGTAGACCTGGTAAGACAGAATGGAAAGTACTTTGTTTGGAACGTCCCTGGTATCTGAGCCCCCTGTTGGCTGAACCTGCCTGAAGCAGGGCAGGGATGACACACATGCTCTCTCTTCCCATTCCACATCCTTTCTTCATGTCCACAAAGGACACGCATCTCCTCCTATCAAACGCATCTTGGAAGTTTCTACAGATCCCAGAGGGAGGAGGATAAGGGGCTCCTGGGGCTCCTTCCTACCTTCTTACCTTGATGACAAGATCCACATAGCCTTGGTCCTCGTCGCTGGTGACGGGTGTGTACGGCCTGATGACCAGGCTGCCGTCGATCCGGGCAGAGAGGTAGACATGCTTGCCTGGGGACCACGTGCGGAGCGACATAAGGGCTCCTGTGGCGGTGCTGCATTCCTGTTACCTTTCAAACTAATCTGGGAGGTTTGAGAGGACAGAAGCGTCTTGCTCCGTGCTGGGGTCCCAGTGAGCTACCAGGCAGGGAGGATTCACCCCTCTGAGCCCCCGGCTGGATCCCTCATAAACTCCCCTCTGCTGAGATTCTTATCAATGACTGCCAGGACCTTAGTAGTGAGTTGAGGGTCTGGGCAATGGGGAAAAGATTAGTGCTTGCTCAACTGGGATATGAGCAAATCCTGCGGGAAGCAGGGAGGACTGCTGAGTGTCGAAGATGTCTGGGGGCACAGAAGCCACACCCTAGAGTGGCCCAGGGCACCTCACAGCCTGGAGGATACGCAGCCTGGTGGCGAAAGGGTGATGGAGTGGGGAGGCACTAGACGGACGCAGCGCGTTTCAGGAGACCCCAGAAGGGGGATCACCCTATTAGAATACCAGGGAAAGGAGCCCACGCCGCAGTGCTTACCCACAGGCAGCCCCAGAACGTGGTGGCCGGTGGGCAGGGCAAAGCGGAACCTCTTGGTGTTGTGGTTCACGGTCTGGAGGATGGATGACAAGCGTCTCACCAGGCAGGTCTGGTGTCGCCAACTCCCCGGGGCATCCCAACCACAGCCGAGCGGAACTCCGGTCCCCTCCGCTACTCCACAACTCACCGTCTTGTCTAGCAGTCGCAGCAGGTACTTCTCATTGGGGTCCAGGAGCGTGATCCGCGGCCGGCGGGACCTCCGCACCAGGTAGGAGCCCAGAGCCAGGCCGAACAGAGTCAGCAGCCCCACCCCCAGGGAGGCCAGCAGGACTGGGCTCTGCGGGCAGAGGGGGCAGCGTGACCTTCGCGCCGGGGAAGAGCCCAGGGCGTGGGCGGTGACGGGCCCCTACGACCTACCCCCCGGGTGGCGACCCCGAACTCCGGCGCAGGAGCAAGGCGAGCTCAGGGGGCAGCCTGGGTGGGGTCCCCAGCCCGAGCGTGAGGTACCGGGACCCCGGCACCCAGGGCGGGTGTGAAGCCCTGCGGGGCGGGGTCGGCGGTGAGAGCCCCTGGTCCGGACCTGAGTGCCGGGAACCAGAAGGGGCGGAGTCCCCTGGTGCGGGATACGGAGCGAGGGTCTCACCGGCTGCAACCCCATCCTCAAGAGCCGCGTCCTCCTCCTCGCAGCCAGCGCCCAGATCCCACAATGCGCCGCGGGGCGGGCAGGAGGCGGGGCCTGGAGGGGGCGGAGTCACTCCGCGCCCCACCTCTTTCCTCCGGACTCGGCTCCCAGGTACTCCTACAAGGAGGGGCTGCAGCTCCAGACCCTCCTCCCCAGCCTTCTGTCCCTGCTACTTAGACCGCTTAGCCTCGAACAGGGAGGGAGTCCTGTCAAACGCAGAACCACAGCAAGCCGGAACTGGAAATCTCCAAGTCTGCAAATTGCTTAGCAGGGAGGAATCTGGCGTTCAGAGAGAGAGACAGGCTCAAAGTAGAGCAGGAGGGCCTGAAACTGATCATTGTGTAGTCACGTTAGTTCTTCAAAAGGCAGACTTTCAACCAGAGGATTCGCAGCCTGGCCACGTCTCCTCGGGAATGACGGTGGCATCTCCATTTCCTGCTTCCGTGACTGGTTTTGCTCACATGGCCAGGCCCTCCTGCCGTCAGGCTCATTCAGGAGCTCCTTTTGGGTCCAGATCAAGCTTCTCACCTGGACCTGGGTTCTCCAGCACCCGGGGCCAAAGACCTGGCTTTGGGGGCAGACTGGACTGAATCAGAACCTGGACGACTTCCTCAACTTCTTTCTGATTCCTGTCTACAGATAGATAAGTGCTATGAGACATGTAATGTGCTTAGCATGTGGCCTGTCATAGAACAAAACACGCAACAGGTATCAGCTGCTACAATGACTCTCTGCAGACAGTGCTGCTGCTCGGTTAGAGATTCGAGCTGAGCCCTGCTGGCAGCAGAGGCGGGGGACAGGAGGAGACAGTAACAGATGCTGAGGGCCAGGAGCCACACATCGGCCGAGATGAGATGCCCGTCCCCTCTCACACCCAGTTCCCAGCCGGTTGACGTTTGCTCTTGATTTCTCCTGAGGCCTCTCTCCCTAGCCTGTAGATGCCCATCTTCTTCTCACTGCGCGTTCACATGGTCTTCGTTCTGTGTGTGGCTGAGTTGGCAACCTTTTTCTGTTTGGGTCAGACGGTGAATACTTTGGTGGCATACGGCCTGTGTAGCAATTATTCTGCTTTGCTGTTGTAGCATGAAGGCAGCCATAGATAATATGTAAATGAATAAAAGTAACTACGTTCTAATAAAATTTTACTTAGGAAAACAGGTAGTAGATCCTCATCCAGGATTGCCAAAATCTCTCAAATAAGCTGATATGCAGCCCCTTACAGACCCACAGAAAAGGACTCAGAGACTGTTCTGGGAGGCCGTCCAGACTCTCCAGTCTGGATTTGGACACAGAGAGACACCCCCAAGTGACCCAAAGGACTCTGTTTAGGTGACGAGCCCTGACCTCCAGCCTGCCCACCAGAGAAGTCACCTGATTCCTGCCCAGGCCTGCACGGGGCCCCATCTGCCACCATCCAGCCATGTTCCAGGCCAGCTCAGAATGGTCTTCACCAGACTGGACAATGCGTGGTGAAGCTCCAGGCTCAGAAGAGCCCCCTAATTCCAGCGTCCTGAGACAACCACCCTTCTGAGTCATGTGTACATCTAAGAAAGATAAAAATTCCCATGTTCCATGCATTTTGTGTTGACCAGGAAAATGAAAGCAAAGTCTTAGGGTGAGGTGTCCATTAAAAAATTCCAATAAGGGCTTTTTCAGCTGACAAAAACCTTTTTTTGCATTGGCCTGGTAATTCTTCTTTACCTTGTTGTTTTGCTATGGCTCTCAATCAGATGCTATATATATTTTGTTCAGCTGTTCTAATTGTCTTCACTAAGAAGTTTCAAATTACCTAGATTGCTATTATAAAAAAATTTTATGGACGACTTGAAAAGATCTTCAAGACACAACCATTAAATGAAAATACTCAGGCTTCAATACAATAGATTCACTACAAAATTATCAGTTAATGCAAAAAAAAAATCTACACATTTCTATTCCGTGTAATTACAAATAGAGAAACTACAGAAGATTCTGTTACTGGTGGTTCATCTGACTATGAACCCTATAAAAACTCTCCTGATTAAAACAACTAAATATGTGACTCTGAAGGACATTGATTGTCTCTGTGTCCCATTGATTTTTCTCTTAGGTGACTTTCTGCTCGGCTTCTCCTTTGAGCAAAGAGACTGGAGGGAGAAACTTCTACAGTAGGTAAGACTTGGGTTTTGGCCTCAAATAATGTGGAGGTGACCGTTAGTTTTGCCTCTTTTAGGAATTTATATAAATGGGATTGTACAGTATGTGGTCTTTTGTATCTAGCTTCTTTTTTGCGTTATGTTTGTGAGATTTATCCGTATTGTTGTGATAGTAGTTTATTCATTTTCATTGCTGAGTAGTGTTCCGTTGTATGATTAGATCAAATTTATTTACCCGGTCTACTACTGACGTTTGTTTGGGTTGCCTCCAATTTGTGACCGTTACAAATAATGCTCCTGTATACATGGTCGTACGTGTCTCCTGGGGCACAGGTACTGGGATGAGTGTTTACCTAGGAATGGGATTGCCTCATCGTCAGGTGCACGATATTTGATGCAGTGGATTCTGCAAACAGTTTCCTAAAGTGGTTGGGCCGGTTGGCACTTCCACCAGTAGTGATGAGAAGTCTTGCTTTTCTACATCAGAAGTTGACAAATATTTTCTGTAAAGGGCCAGACAGTAAATAGTCTAGATTTTGTGAACTATACAGCCTCTGTTGCTGCTATTCAACTCTGGCCTTGCAGCCTGAAAGCGGTCCTAGACAATGTATAGACAGGTGATCATGGCTGTGCTCTGATACAGCTGTGTTTGCAAAGCAGTCGGAGGGCTGTGTTGGGTCCATGGGCCATAGTTTACCAATCCTTGTTCTCTGATACATCCTTTCCAACATGCCGTACTTCAGTCTTTTTAATTTTAGCCATTTTAATTTTTATTTGCCGTTCCCTGAGGAGAAATGAGATGAGCTCCTTTTGAAACACTTCCTCTTTTGCAAAGTTCCTTGTTGAAGTTTTTGGCCCACTGGGTTGCCTGTCTTTTTCTCATTCATCTGTACTAGTTCTTTATACATTTCTGGGTGGACGTTCTTTGTTCCATGTACTACAATACTCCTCCCACTGCGTGGCTTGCCATTTCTTTCCCTTCATGATGTTCCTTCATATGCCATTAAATTCGGCCTATATTGAAGATTTCTTTCCTTATATTTTCATTGTGTTTTGTTTCTTCTAGTTTACTAAATTCTTATGATGGATGCTTACCTTTTTAATTTTTAGTCTTGTTTATTTTATAATTTATAGTCTCACTTATTTTCACTTAAGGCTATAAATTTCCTTCAAGAACAGGATTAACTGCATGACCCAACTTTTCCGATTAGTAATTCCATTATGGTTCAGTTCTAAATATTTTCTAACTTCCATTATGATTTTTCTTTAGCTTATGAATTATTTAGAAATATGTGTGTATGTCAAAAAATATGGATTTAAAAATCTTTCTTTTTTATCATTAATTTAGAAACCAGGTAGGTTAGAAGCTAATTGTATTGTTGTCAGTGAACTTGGGGTGTCACTTCAATTCTTCGGGACTTGTTGAGATGCTGCCCGGTCAATTTTCATGTATGTTCCATGTATGCCTTTAAAAAAATTATAAAGGATGCAATGTTCTATATGTGCCCATTGGATCAAGCTGGTTGATTGTATTCCAACCTTAGTAATTTTGTTTTTTGGCTGGGGAGAGTATTGTGGATCTATCAGTTACTGAGATATGTTAGAATCTCCCACTATGATGGTGAATTTAGCAATTTCTCCTTGGGTGTTTTGTTAATACTAATTTTGTCTCCTTGAGGTAAAGTCTACAGTTAAATACACTGTTTTAGCTCCCTAATAAGGTTCATCTTTCATCAAACAACCCCTAAGATATGTCTTCATCTTCTTTATCTCTGGTGACGCTTCCTTTTTTTTCCCCCTTAATGTCTGTCTTCTCGGATATCATTTATTTTAGTTGTATTACCCAGGTATATCTTTTTTCCATGCTGTTTCTTCCAGATTTTCTGTTATTAGGTTTCAGGTAAGCCTCTTATAAATAGGAAAAGCTGTATATTTTTTTTAAATTAAGACAATCTTTTTTAGCTAATGAGTTTGGTTCATTTTCATCTATCGAGTAATATTTATATTTATGAATTTATGCTATTACATCAAGTATCTTCTACTTTTCTTTTTTCTCCCTCTCTTATTGCCTTTTAGGAGACCTGGTTGAGTTTTTCTTTTCTTTCTCATTCCTTTTTGTTTTTTCTCTCCCTCTCTCTGGTTTTGGCAGTAAGCACTATTTCTAGACTTTGGAGTTATCCTAGAAATTTAACGTGAATATTTTTACCTAATATTTGAAATTAATACAATAATGATTTTTTTTTCTTCTGGTTCTCACTATGGTGTCTTAATTCATTGCGTGTTTTGCGATTTTTTTTTTTTTTTTTTTTACTATGAGCGTCTATTCTTTAGAACTTTGTGAGGATTCTTTGAGTCCTAAATTCTTCAAAAGATTTGCATTTGCCTTTTCCAGGCATCTTGGGGGAAATTACCAACTTGAGTGGTGGCCAATTTAAAATATTATCTTGGCTGGAGATTTTTGAGATCACCTCGTAGTGTTGATTCAGGTGGCTGCAAATCTACACAAAGGACAGCTTGTATTTGGGAATATCAGGGGAGATATTTTCCCCTCTTGTAGATTTTGTTTCTGTCCCATTTAGTGGTGTGTATTTTCCCCTAGTTCTCTCTGTTGAATGTGCACCCCTTGTTGTTGTGGCTTTACGTGGTTGTCTCCCGTATCCTGAAATCCTAGGTTATCCTGACCTTTTCCGTCCCTTGCACCCCGCTCAGCCCAGTGTCACAGGCACTTGACTAATTCCCTCAGGGCAAAAGCCAGCTTCAGTTCTTATTAACCTATCTGGAGTCCTAGTTTTGTTTAATTTTTTGGTCTCTGAGAATTTCTCATATTGTTTTCATTCCAGTGATACACATAACAACGGCTTTTTAGTGTTATGTGTAGCATATTTAGTTGTTTTAATCAGGAGAGTTTTTATAGGGTTCATTGTCAGACAAACCACCAGTAGCAGAATCTTCTGTAGTTTCTTTATTTGTAATTACACGGAATAGAAATGTGTAGTTTTTTTTGCATTAATTAATAATTTTTTAGTGAATCTACTGTATTGAAGCCTGAGTGTTTTCATTTAATGGTTGTGTCTTGAAGATCTTTTCAAGTCGTACATAAAAGTTTTTATATAATAGCAATCTAGGTAATTTGAAACTTCTTAGTGAAGACAACTAGAACAGCTGAACAAAATATACGTAGCATCTGACTGAGAGCCATAGCAAAATAACAAGGTAAAGAAGAATTACCAAGCCAATGCAAAAAAAGTTTCTGTCAGCTGAAAAAGCCCTTATTGGAATTTTTAAATGGAAACCTCACCTAAGACTTTGCTTTCATTTTCCTGGTCAACACAAAATGCACGGAACATGGGAATTTTTACCTTTCTTAGATGTATACATGATGTTATTCTGTTTCTAATGAAATGGGAGAATAAATATCCTAGTGAGAGACAATTAGTTATATTCAAAGATTTTTTTTCATAAGTTTAAATTTAGGAAATATTTCAAAACCAAAAAAAACTACAAACCTCCTCATTTATGTTGTTGTTTTGTTTTTTAATATTTATTTATTTATTTATTTGGTTGCACGGGGTCTTAGTTGTGGAGGCAGGCTCCTTACTTGCGGCATGCACGTAGGATCTAGTTCCCTGATCAGGGATCGAACCCGGGCCCCCTGCGTTGGGAGCGCGGAGTCTTATCCACTATGCCACCGGGGAAGTCCCCTCATTTATGTTTTTATTGGGGTTCGTCAATTTCAATCATCACATTAGAGAGAATCGGAACTGATATCACATTTAATTTTAATTACTGATTTTTGTGTTATGTCCTTTGTTGATGTCATCCATGTTTGGTTCGTCTTATTATTCATATTACCTTTAACAGCACTTAACCTTAAGTTTGCATCCGAATATTTGCTGAATAGATACACGAAGGAGTATGCAATACCAACTCATTTTTTCAGTGGAAATAGAAGGATTTCTGTTCTAAGTTACATATGGTTTCTTCCCTCAAGAAGGTTATAGCTGCTGGTTTAGCTATTCTTAACTTTTTGAGGCAGATATGGAACATTTCCATGCTCTGATGGAAGCAAAGTATCCTCTCCTTAGAAAAATGTACATCTGAATTCATACCAACGTTTGCACACAGTTCTAGGGGATTCACAGCTACTTGAAATGTCTATTCCTGAATCCCAGCTAAGCAAACTTTCCTCCAGCAAGGTCTTAACCTTGACACATTGGAGGTTTGGGTCTTCCTGTGGTCTAAATGTGTCCCCACAGAATTCATACGTTTAAACCCTAACCCCCAAGGTGATGGTATTAGAAGGTGGAGCCTTTGGGGGGTGATTAGGGCTTGAGGGAGGAGCCCTTGTGAGTGGGATTTCTACCCTCACAGAAACGAGAGAGACCTCTCACCCCCTTGTGAGGTACACATGTGAGGGCGCAGCAGAAAGACGGCCGGCTATGAACCAGGAGGTGAGTCCTCCCCAGACACTGAATCTGCCAGCACCTTGATCTTGGACTCCCAGCTTCCAGAGCGGGGAGAAATAAAGGTCTGTTGTTTTCGAGCCACCCAGACTGTGGCATTCTGTTATAAGAGCCCGAACAGACTGAGACAGGTGTGTCGATGTGAGGCAAAGGCGGTCCCACCTCCGCGATCACGGCGCTGTCCAGACTGTGGCAGTTCCAGATAGGGCGGCAGCTCCTTCCTGCAAAGACCCTGGGATGTTATACTGTGTGTAGATAAAAGTCAAGGCAGTTCACAGTGGCTTCTTCCCTCTCACTGGCCGTTGGGAGCCGGAAGTATATTGTCTTGTTTGTGTCCCTCATCAGCCTGTGTCCGCTCTCTTAAGCAGCCTACGAAAACCAGAATTAGGGTGACCGTACAGCTCGGCTTGCCTGGGGCCATCCTGGTTTATATCTGTTGTGTAGTGTGGTTTAGAATAGTGCTTCTTTTGGCTCTCACTCTCAAGAGTGTCCCAGTTAGAACAACAAATTACGTGGTCACCCAACTCAGGGTGAGCGGGCCTCCATCAATTTCTGGCTTCATTTCTTGCCAACCACGTAGATTCCATTCCCCAGCCCCATCCTTCCCGGATTGGCGGTGTGCTGGCGAAACGTCCTCTTCCTCATCGTCGGTGATCCAGACTTTGATCTGCCTGATCGGGAGCCGGGACTCTTGAGGTGCTGGCACCAGCAGCCGTATGCAACTCAGCTCCTCCGCGGAACCTTCCTCGTAAGACACCGTCTGGTCCAAATGTCCTTCCACCGTTGGAGCTGGCAGCAGGGAGCGAGCACAGCCGTTGAATCCTCCCAGCGGCCGTAGCCCAGTTCCACTCGTCCTTGATCCAGCTGGTACTGCCTTCGTTTGTCAGAGCCTGTCAGCACCTCTATCCGGATGACTTTCTGTGGCTTCTCCGGGATCACCGTCAGGTGACAGGACTGAGGGTGGCGAAGCTCTCCTTGTCCAGGGAGTAGACGTACCGGGGGACGTTGTCCAGCACCGTCACCGTGTCCGTGCGGACGCCGGAGGCGGCGTTGTCTGGTTCACCGAAGACCTTTCCCTTCCCTGCAGGAAAGCACGTGTTCTCCAGCACAGAGTCATTGCCCACGTGGTGGAAGACTGAGGAACCGAAACGAACTGGAACGTTTTGGGCCAGGAGGAGGCGGAATTCAGAGAGAAGCAAGTGAGGAGGAGTGTCCTTGGGGAACAGGAGGAAGAAAGAGGTCGGGCGGGGGAGATCGCTGGAGTGGGAAACTTTCCCCGACAAGCTCAGGCTGGAGAACTCCAGGGTCACCCAAGGCAGCTCTTTCCAGGCTGACAATGCCCAGTAGACGGTAGCGATAACCCTGGGGACACAGTGAACCCAGTCTTCCAGCCTCAGAAAGCATTCGGGGAGGTTCGCGGCAAAGTTGATGAGGAGGGCGCAGCCCGCCTTCTGCCTGGGGTGCAGGGCCTCGCAGCGTGAGGAGTGGCTGACCTTGTTCACACCTCCCGGGACAAGGGGGCCGCCGACTGGCCACGGACCACCAGCAGCTGCTGGGCCTCAGTGTGCGCTCGGAGCAGGTCGGAGACGTCGGCGACCGTCCGGCTGAGCCATTCAGGGTCAGCGTCTGACAGGGAGGCCGGCACCACGATGCACTCCAGCTCGGGTCCCGAGCACGCCTGGCGCAGAGCCCGCAGTGTGGCCAGGAGGCCGCTCCCGTGGGGATGCTGCGCCGAGGAGCCGCCCACCGTCGGCAGCTCTGGGAGGGGGAGGGGCCGTCAGCACTTCGGGGGGTGGGGAGGTCCCAGGCCTGTCCCCGCACGGCTGCCCCTTTCGGCCAATACCCAGTACCCGAGACAAGCTCCCACGTCCTTTCCCCGGGCCAGTGGACCTCTGGACAGGAGCAGGGACGTGGTTTTATCTCATCACTGCTGTGAAAGGCTGTCGGCGGGTCCTTATGAAGGACAAGGCTCCCTCTGAGGGGAGAGGCTGCCAGGGGCCAAAGGAAAGGTTGCTGGCCTTGACCTCAGAGTTCTCGCAGTGGCCATGGATCCACCAGACCTGGGTTGGAGGCTCTCCAGGGACCCGGGTAGACCTGGAGCCCAGGGGGCCGCCCCACCGCCCTCCTCCCCCTCTGTCCAGGCTTCCCTGCGCTGCCCCCGCGGGGGTGCTCTCCCAGCCGGTCCCCCTCCCTGAGGGGCCTGTCCCGCGGGGGCCCTGCCTCGGGGCACCCTCCCCTTCCACCCACCTTCCTTTCCCTGCTTGGAATACGTACCTCGTCTACCTTCTGCCAGTCTGACCACTGCCTGCCACTACTCACTCTTTTCCCGGGGAGGGGCGCCAGCCAGGAATTTGTACTTGGCATGTCGGAGCAAAGGGGAGGTTTTCTGCATGTCCTTGAAGGCCTCCAGACGGTTTTTGGGTTCGGAGCCGATTTGCTCCTGGTTGAGCTGCCCCAGGATTTTCTTCTTTTCCTCCTGCTCAGGCGAAGAGAAGCATCAGCCCTGAGCTTTTTCCTTAGATCCCTGGAGTCAGCTGAGGGTCAGCTTCCCCTTTCAGGACAGGCCAGGCAAGCCCCTGGATGCGGTCAGCCACTATCCCCCCTCATCACGGGAACACGCAGGGCTTTCTTAAAGGGGTGCTGGGCCCTGGAGGCAGGGGAGGGGCCCCCAGTTCTGTGCGGAATGCCTGCGGGAAGGTCTCGGGCTTAGGTTGAGTGAGGACTCGTCGGCCCGCCCCGGGGGCCACATCTCCCGCTACTCTACTCTCGGGCTGGCAGATGTCGTCTAACTCGGTGCAGACTGCACTGGGCTGTGGGACAGACACAGAAGGCCAGGGCCTGGCCCAGTCCTCAGCTCTAAAGGCCTTTCTTTCGCCCAGTTCTGACCGCACACATTGCTGAACCACCTTCCCACGCCTGCCTGACGCTAAGCTCTGGCTGGTCTGAGGCATTTCAGAGAAGCGTGGGCCCTAGGACCGCGAGCCCTGTGCTGGGTTGGTGTCCTCCGCATGCAGGTGGTGTATTATACATCGGGGAGGAGTTACTTCGGGGCCCCAGGTGCCTGTCCCTGTGTGAGGACGGGAGCGATGACGACTCCGGCTCTGGAGAGGGACACCCCCGAGCCCCCCCCCCGCCCCCCGCAGGTGTGCTGGCAGCTCTCTGCCCTCCCTCCCTCCTTGCCTTTACTCAAACCTTATACGTATTTCAAGGCTGGTCCAACATTTATCTTTTCTCTGACCCTCTCCTGATTTTTCAAGAGCTTTCTTCTTAGAACTTCCACGGTGATTTTAGAGCGCTTGCATAACTGGAGAAACTTCCCCCCCGCCCCGCTGAAGGATTGGCAAGTGGTCCAAGCTCAGCCTCAGGGACTCACCAACAATAAACTGTACTTAAGATGCTCTTCGTTTTTCTCTTGGAGGAAGCAGCTCGGGAGGATCAAGGGCACGGCAGCCGTGATGTACTTCCACAGGCAGTGATGCATGCTGCCGGGCCCCCGAGCAGCTCTGCAGAGACGTGGCAGGTGTGGATGCTGCGCCCTCCTGCTCCTGCTTCCTCCCCCCTCCTCCCCGACACCACTGCCAAACGACTTCCCTGGCCTTTCCCATCCACGTCGACGTCCCCCCCCCACCCCCGCTGTGTGTAGCCCCCTCAGGGAAGACAAAGGCCAACGAGGTTGGTTCTGTTCAGCCTCCACCTTCCTCACCTCCCGCCTGGGCTTCCAGGTGAGACTGGAGCAGCTTCTGTCACTTACCCACTCTTGGAGCAGAGACCCAACCAGAAGGATGTGTCACCAAGAAGAGGAAAGCAAGGGTTCGGTATTAATCAACCTCAGACCTTAAACTCAAG
This sequence comes from Physeter macrocephalus, assembly GCF_002837175.3. Taxonomy (NCBI): domain Eukaryota; kingdom Metazoa; phylum Chordata; class Mammalia; order Artiodactyla; family Physeteridae; genus Physeter; species Physeter macrocephalus. The sequence goes on from NW_021146391.1 coordinate 24,091, forward strand.
CCAGAGTCTCCACTTGGGTGTTACTGGCCGGCACATCGGGTCTTGTCTGTCGGTTCCCGCTTACTTTTGCGTCTGACCCTTCCCAGAATTATGGTGGGCAGATTTTGAGGTTATGAGTCGAGTCAGAGAGACAAAGGGAGACTAGTTAGTATGTGTCTCTCTCCCACCCTGGACTGGTCAGAAGGACGGAAACCTCAAAATGGCTGGAAATTCCTAATCAAGTGACGTCTTGACAGGGTTTAGAGTGTTACCTCCGTTGGAGTTTTTTTGTCTAAAATGTGGCTTGAGGGTTTATCGGAGAGCAGGGATTTCTCTGAAATCAAGGAGGAGAAACTTTAATGCTGCAGGATGGGGTCCCAGAGGGCTCTTCTGAGGCGGCTGAACCCGGGCACCCTCCGAGGAGACCCTGCTTGACAACCGTTGTTCACCTTGAATGGGGGCGGCTCGGCGCCCCAGCTTCACAGCAAGCACCTGCTTCTGGGTAGAGGGGGATCAAGTTTGAAAGCCAGCTTTCCAGGCTTTCATCTCAAACCCAGAAGTTTGGAAGTCAACTGTGAGTTCGAATCAAATGGACGAGGTGGGCATTGAACGACCCCTCCCGCTCCTGGAGGGCTCCCAGCCGGCCCCTCCCTCCTGGGCTGTGGCCACGCCTGGCTGCCTGCGGGGTCTCTAAGTCACCACAAATAAGACCTCAAATCTCCAGTTCTCCCTGGGGCCCAGAACTGCCCAGGTGGCCTCCGAATTTTCCTGGTCTTCTCCTTCTCTGTCCTTTTTCATTACTAAGCATATATTTTAGCCCTTTCTTCTCTCCCCTCCCCGCCCTAACATGCTTGGCTAGGCATTAGGCAAAATGTAGATTTGGGGAGGGAGACGCAAGAGGGAGGGGATATGGGGATATATGTATACGTAT
>NW_021146392.1:395-25000 GCF_002837175.3 Physeter macrocephalus
GCCACAGCAGTGAGAGGCCCGCGTACCCCAAAAAAAAAAAAAAAAAAAAAAAAAAAAGGCCAAGGAGCCAAGTGGGTAACAAAAGTAAAACACTGAGGAAAAAAAATACCACATACAAAGGAGATGTCAGGAACTAATTACATCTTAACATATATACTGGCTCTCTATCAAGGGCAATTTTGCCCCCTGGGGGGACCTTGGCAGTGTCTGGAGACAGTTTTGAACGTCACGACTGATTGGGGAGGGGCTATCACTGGCATCTGGTGAGTGGAGGCCAGGAATGCTGCTCAACATCTTACAGTGCACAGGACGGCCCCCCAAAAAAGAACTATCTGGTACTAAATGTCAACAGTGCTAAATTTGAGAAACCCTGGGGTATAAAAACTAAATCCCAAAAATAATGTTGGAGGGGGAAAAAAGAAAAAAGCAAGCGATGACTATGCACAGTAGTACTCCATTATGGCAGTTTTTAAACACACACACACACACACACACACACACACAAACCACCAATCAAACAAAAAACCTACATACACAGACTAGAAAGTGATATGTCAAATTACAGATGGCTACCTCTGGGGAGGGAGGGAGACAAATATCTGTACTGTTTTACCAGTGTGTGCAGCAAATATGACTAAATGTTAAAATTTGAATAGTACTTCTGTACATTTCTTTGAATTATTTCATTAAAAAGCAAATATGGAAATGGTGTTTCGTTGAGATTAAGGAATTACTTTGGATCTGGAAGAAAATAATTTCTCTGTGAAAACTCAGCAATAATAGAATAATAACGATATCATGGTAGCTAATGAATGTCTACTCCACATCACGCATCACTCACTCTAAACAGGGTTTCTCCATATCTGCATTATTAAGCATTTGGGGATAATTCTTAGTTGGAAGTGCGGTCCCATTCAGGGCAGGGTGTGGAGAAGCATCCCTGGCTTCCACCCACTAGATGCCAGTAGCACCCCACCTCCACCCCCCAGGTGGTACAAAAATGTCTCCAGATATTGTCAAGTGTCCCTGGGGGTAAAACTATCCCAGTGTTGAAAAATCACTGCTCTAGACCGTTCATTTGATACTAAAGTCTTTTCTCCCAAGTCCAAGGTCGTTAAGTGCTGTCATTCTGCCGCCTGCGTTTCAGGGGTCTAAGACTTTAATATGAGGATGACGACCACAGTGATGACCTGACACTAACAATAATCAACACCTTTTTTTTTTTTTTTTTGGCCAAATCGCTTAGCATGCGGGATCTTAGTTCCCCGACCAGGTATTGAACCCGGGCCCTCGTCGGTGAAAGCTGAGTCCTAACCACTGGACCGCCAGGGACTTCCAATAATAATCCACACTTTACATCCCACACATCACTTGCTAAATGCACGTACCGTTATGCACGTTCGATTTACAGACTGGAAACAGGCTCCGAGGCTTAGCAACTTGCCTACTACCACCGGAGAGCTGATTAAGGCTTGGGGCCACGACTGGCGCCCAAGACTGGCGCCCAGCTGAGCAGAAGGTCTGACGGGACACGAGTGAGATAGTAAAAATCAGCTGAGAAAGTACCTGCCCTGTCATTCATCATGCTGGGAGGGCGGATGAAGCCAGCTGCACAATTAGCAGGAAACGTATCCTCCAAGAACACGCTACAGCTGTAAAGTGTCAAAACAACTCCCTTTTGAGCCATTCCCGTCTACCTCGCTGAATACTCTGTCCATTAAAAGCACAGCTTCTGACCGAAGTCCAATCAGAAGGAAGACAACGTCCCTCTCCTGCCTGTCAGGCCTGATTCTCTTGGATACCAAGAATCCGTCTCCATCTCCACCTAGGTGCAGGGCTCAGATAAGGGGTTTCCGAACATACAATCCACAGGCATCTTATCTTCGCGGTTCCGAACGAAACAGGGCCTGGGTCCACGTCGCCGTCCAGACCCAACGCTGACCCCTCTGCACGGAGCTCAGTTTTGCTCTGAGCCAATGGAAACCAGGCTGCACTTATATCTCACCTACACCCACCCTTCCCCAAAATCCTACAGTGAGTCCGACCCGGGTCCTAAGGTCCCGCGCTAACCAAAACCTCCGGGGCTCAGTCCCGTCCCACCGGCCTCCACCCGGGCGGGACCCGGGAATTCTCGCTTTTAATGACCCCGCCCCCTACTCTTGGAACTGTGCCCCGCCCTCTGACCCATTCCCACCGCCGCCCGCCACTCCTCCAGCCTCGGCCGACGAGCTGACCCGGGGCCAGGACCTGCGGTGGACACAGGAAAAACATCCCTCTGGAGAAATAGGCTGGCGCGTGAAGGCAACCGGAGCTCCCGGAGCCCGCTCCCCGACAGCCGCTTCCGCTTCCGGCTCCAGGGCTGCTGGGAGCGGAAAAGTGGGCAAGCCTTCGGCTTGGGACTGGTGGAGCCCCATGGGCCAACAGCATCCTCCAATCATCGAGCAGAGAAAGGCGATTTCCCCCGCCCCCCCCCCCCCCCCGCGGGACGCGATTGGACCCAATGTCCGGCCTCTCCCCTCTAGGTCATTCCTGAAACCGAAATTAAGTTGTGGGCGCGGTTAAGGAGGGATCCGCCTACGTGGGCGTGGTTATCGCCTAACTAGGCCCAGGGATGCTTCTGGGGGCGTGGCCTCCCGCTAATCCCTGAGCGCCCAGGTTACTCTGATAAGCAATGGCCGCTTGCGTAAGCAATAAATGCTTATTTCTCCGAACATGTTTCTCATGCTAACACACCCGTATAAAAAGACATTCCCATTGTTGGAATGTTTCTCCCCTAAAAGTGTTTTATTTCTTGGGGAAATGGGGTCATATTTTATTCATTTCTCTACGTGTTGCTTTTGTTACTAATATATGCCTTGTGATATCCGATAGTGGCCACTGGATGGCGACCTAGCTCATGTTTTCACTTTTGTACCTATATATGTATTTGTAGTGGATGTACCCGAGAAAAATGCATGGGTACTCCTCAAAAAAACATGCTCTTTAAGCATCTCTGTATTCCAGACTCTATTGTCTGCACGGGGGAAGACAGCAGTAAACGAACACAAAAATCCTTGCCCTCATTCTTCTTAGATTCCAGTGGGGAGGGACAAAAATTATCCATATAAAGAGCATATATAATAAATATAATGTATAATGTGGACAGGGGAGTGGCTCTGAGCACCTGCTGCTTCTGCTGCCTCCCCAGGGCCCTGCACAGCTGTTTGGTTCCAATCACACACAGAGGAGAAGCCTCTACCCTGCCCTAACCGCCCCCTCTCCCCCTTTAGGGACCCATCATCCCCAGCCTTTTTCCAGGTTCTAGGCAGGATGCTTCTGGTACAGGGAGGGCTGCCAGGGTGACTGAGGTAAGGCTGGGGCAGGCCTGAGGGCTCTGCGAGCAGTTCCTGGCTGTGAACTGTCATCTCAGGCGTTTGGAGAAGTTCAGATGTGCAGTGGATGGTGTCCAGGATGGGCTGCAGCTGGTTTATTTGCATTAAATTAACAGGCTCAATTTTGGGAGAATCGAAAATTCTTATAGGTCTCCTTTTTTAAAGGCATGTCTGTCGATTCAGAAACGATAACTTCATCATAATATAGTGTACATAAGTCAGTTCAGAGTGAATCATGGAACTGAATGTAAGAGATAAAACACTAAAACATCTGAAAGACACACAGGAGAAAACTCTTGGGACTTCCCTGGTGGCGCAGTGGTTGGGACTCCGCACTCCCAACGCAGGGGGCCCGGGTTCCACCCCTGGTCAGGGAACTAGATCCCACATGCATGCCACAACTAATAGTTCACATGCCACAACTAAGGAGCCCACTTGCCGCAACTAAGGAGCCCATCCGCAACTAAGACCCAGCACAACCAAATAAATAAATAAATACTAAAAAAAAAAATCTTTGTGACCTTGGGTTAGGCAAAGAATTCTCAGCTAGGATACAAAATGTGGCAAATGCACACAATGAAAAGATCAAGTTGGTCATTAAACTTTTAAACATTTGCTCATTGAAAGGCACTATGAAGAAAGCAAGCAGGCAAGCCACAACAAGGAGAAGATATTTGTGAAATAGACACTGACAAAGTAATTGTATCCACAATATACAAAGAAAGCTTTCGGTGGAGAAAATAGTGACCACAAGAGGGCGCCCTTTCACTAGCAAAACCTCCTAGTTGGCTGTTTCGGTCGGAACAGCCACTTAAGTATTTCAGGATAAAGGGGATGTTACCGAACCAAACTGGGTCTGCTCACCTGCGGGCAGTAAAACAAATTTACTGACCCGGGTTGTGGTGAAGGAAAGGGCAGTGTTTATCGCGGGCGCCAAGCTAGGAGTCCAGGCAGCTAGTGCTCAAAAGCCCCAGACTCACTCCCCAATAGTTTTCAGGGAAAGGGTTTTAAAGACGGGGTGAAGGAGGGGGTGGTGTGTGTGCGTGATCAGCTGGTGGACGTTCTTCTGATTGGTTGGTGGTGAGGTAATCAGGCGTGAACATCATAAACCTTCTGGTTCCAATTGGTCTGGAGTCTACGTGCTTGTGGGAATCATGCAGTTTACTTCTTCCACCTAGTGGGGGTCTCAGTATCTGCAAAACAGCTCAAAGGACACGGCTCAGAATATATTCTATAGCCCTTGAGGAGGAACGGAAGGTCCTTGACTTTAATGACTAAATCATTGCTATTTCGTCTTGCTTGGCTGTTTCACTTTCTTTCTGCATTTTCTCCCTTCTCTGATTGAATTTATTCTTTGGAACTTGAGGAAGGCCTAGGAGGCTAAAGGTTTTTTTACAGACAAGAGGAAGGTGGAGGACGTGGTGGGCAGGTTTGTCCTGCAAAGGCCCCATAGGGTCCTGCTTGGTTACAGGGGCACAGAATGCAATTTACATCCAGAGTTAAGGGGGGAAATATGAATAATTTACATATACGTATGTATATATACACAGAGAGAAAATGAAAAAGCAAAAAGGACGAGATATTAACATTGGGGAAAGTGGATGAATGGTATATTCAGGAGTTCTTGGTCTGGTCTTGCAAATTTTCTTTAAGCTTGAAATTATATCAAAATAAAAAGTTATCCCCAAGTAATGTCCTAGTTTGTACTAGAAAGCATATAGATAGCCAACCAGTGATAAAAGAACATGAGTAATCTATTTTAATTGTCCACAACCATTTGCTTTCATTCTTTTTCCTGGTTTTATTGCTGTGCTGTGTTTTCCAAGAATATAACTGGTAAGATCATCCCTTTAAGGAATTTTATAATAGCTTATTTGTGGTTGAAAACACTGGGTCCCAAATGAGGCTGCTTCCCTCAGTCACGTGGAAGCCTTTTCTTTTTGGTTTTTCATGCCGAATTTTATTCTCACATGTATTTCCTTAAATAATAAACTAGACACACAGATTGGGACAGTAACAGGACAAATTCTCCATCTTCACGTGGAATCATCATGTCCAGCACTGCAAATCCAGGGAGAGCACAGGTTCTCACACTGGGATGGCCAGACCAACTGCATCAGCTACCCACTCCCCCAACCCCGGCCTGGCTAGAAATGCAAATTCTCAAGCTCCCCCCACCCACCAGTAGGGGTTCTTATTCACACACAGGTTTAAGAAACATTGACTCAAAAATATGAAGGTAAATAACCTAAGAAAAGTAACAAACAGCAGACTTCAAGGAACCCCACCGAGGACACAGCAGGGTATGCTCATTTGTCATTTGAGATCTTTGGGTTCCATTTGCTTCATTTTATTTTGTGTTTATATTTTTTAAATTGAAATCTAGTTGCTTTACAATATATTAGAGTCAGGTGTACAGCATTGTGATTCAGTATTATTACAGAGTACACTCTATTAAAAGTTATTACCAAAGAATGGATTTATTTCATGTTTAGAAGCAATGTGTCAGTGTACTTCTTTGGTGGAGCGTTATTTTAAAGTATCCTAGATGCTAGATAATAGAAAAATGGATAAACAGAGGAACTGAAGGGTCAGGGCTCCACCCACCACAACGACCCAGATCCATCTGACTCTCTGATTCTGGCGTCCCATCTCAGAGGATGGGCAGAAATGAGCCTCTAAATCAGGACTGGAGGTGGACAGCCTAGAGGCTGATGAGGGCAAGCTGGCATCTGGCTATCAGGAGATCCCTTCTGAGAAGGAAGAAGTTCCTACCACCGTGAATCCCCTAATGTGAAAGTTTCCCCACTGGGAGGATGTGGAGCAACTGGGCCCTCAGGCACTGCTGGTGGGAAAGGAAGATGGGGCAGCTACCTTGGAACAGCCTGGCAGCTTCCGAAAAGGTTAAGCAGACACCTGATCAGACCATACCTACCTTGTAGGCATCCACCTGCGAGAGATGAAAGCAAATGCCAATGCACAGACCTGTACACGGATATTCATAACAACTTTACTCATGATCACCCCAAACTGGAAACAAACCAAATGTCCATCAGCAGGTGATAGAATAGTACTAGGCCATAAAAAGGAAGCAAGTACTGATACATGCAAAAACATAGATGAACCTCAAGAAGATATGCTCAGTGAAAGAAGCCAGACACAAAAGATTACAATCTTATGACTCCATTTACATGACGTTTCTAGAAAAGGGGAGACAGAAAGCTATGGATGTGAGGGAAGGAGGGATCCACTCAAAACGGACAAAAGGGACATTTCTGAGGTGATGGAAATTTGCTCAAATTGGATTGTGGTGATGGTTGTACAATTGGACAAATTTACCAAAAATCACGGAACCCTGTGCTTAAACACAGGTCAACTCACATTTGGTACACGTCAGTGAAGCTGTAATAAAAAGTTTCCCCAGCAGAGGGCGCCAGAGACCACAAATTCAACTCAGAACATGCCTTGGGTATGAGATCTACGGCCACCTTCCCCTCTTTCCACCTCATAAAGGGAGTGAGCTGGACCCCGAGGAAGGTGTTCTGCAGCCTCTCCACACCGTGGGGGTCTCGCTGGGCTAAAGCCACCACCTTCCCTTAGATGATGCCATTGGAGTGAACAACTGGCCAACTGGGAGTTTGTCCATAAGCCCTCAGCAGCCTAAAATGCCTGGTTTAACCAACCGTAGTCCCGCTGAGCCCTAAATGTACACCAGGGGACTGGATGGGCAAGTCAGTTAAGCACGTGACACGGAGGGGTGATGTTGGGACATCACCTGTGTCACATCCCTTCATCAAGTCCCAGCGGAGGGGTATTTACAGTGCAAAGTATGAATTGGGATGAACTGACAATATTGGATGTAACAAGGGGGCCAGGGCTTGGCCATCAAAAGACAACCTCAGGGGACTTCCCTGGTGGTCCAGTGGTTAAGACTCTGCACTCCCAGTGCAGGGGGCCCGGGTTCGATCCCTGGTCAGGGAACTAGATCCCTCATGCCCCAACTAAGACCCAGCGCAGCCAAAGAAAAAAGAAAAAAAGACAACCTCAGTACCACCACCCTGCCCAGCCCCGCTGGGGAAGAGTCAGAGGACGCAGAGCTTCCTGGGGGGGCCATCTTGGACCCCCACCTGAGACCCAGCCATCTGGGGGAAATAAGCCCCCCAAAAAGGCTTGGATGAACACAAGAGTCATCCACCCAGCCACACTTTCAGCCACGCATGGACAGGACGGACAAGAAAGAATTAAATAGGGACTTCCCTGGTGGTCCAGTGGTTAAGAATCTGCCATCCAATGCAGGGGACGCAGGTTCAATCCCTGGTCAGGGAACTAAGATCCCACATGCCGTGAGGCAACTAAGCCCGTGCGCCGCAACTACTGAGCCTGTGCGCCACAACTAAAGAGAAGCCTGTGTGCCGCGACAAAGAGCCTGCGAACCGCAACAAAAGATTCCAAGTGCCACAACTAAGACCCGACGCAGCCAAAAATAAAATAAATTTAAAAATAAGAATTAAATAAAACCAAAAAAATCACGGGGTGGTGAGTAGGATTAGGGGAGCAAGAGAGAGAAAGTGATGGAGCCTTACTGAGAAGAGATTTTAAATTGAGTTCTGGATGGCAGAAGACGATCCCTGTAAAAAAGGAAACAAAAAAGGCTGAAACATGGATAAATGTTCACCAGTGACCCAGCATTGAACCAGTGAAGCCACCTCCAGATTCCTGACCACTAGAACCTGTGTGAGGTGATGTTTCTTATTTCAAGGCACTAAGCTAGGGGGCACTTTGTTATGCAGCAGTAGCTAACTAATACATCTGGATTTCTTCAGAAGTTCCAGGTCCCAGAGACCAAAAATCCACTTCTGGGATGGACACACCTTCCTCTAAGCTTAGGTCCATGGGATGGCCCAACCTATCGCTACATGGACAGTTCAAATGTGGGGCTTCCAGCAATCCCACTCCTGGGCATATATCCTGAGAAAACCATAATTAGAAAAGATACATGCACCCCAATGTTCACTGCAGCACTATTTACAATAGCCAGAACATGGAAGCAACCTAAACGTCCATCAACAGAGGAATGGATAAAGAAGTTGTGGTACATATATTCAGTGGAATATTACTCAGCCATAAAAAAGAATGAAATAGTGCCATTTGCAGCAACATGGGTGAACCAAGAGATTGTCATACTAAGTGAAGTAAGTCAGACAGAGAAAGACAAATATCATGATATCACTCATATTTGGAATCTAATTTTTAAAAATGATACAAATGAACTTATTTACAAAACAGAAACAGACTTACGGATATCAGAAACAAACTTAATGGTTACCAAAGGGGAAACGTGGTGAGGGTGAGGGATAAATCAGGAGCTTGGGAATAACATACACACACTACTATATATAAGTTAGATACCAACAAGGACCTACTGTATAGCACAGGGACCTCTACTCAATATTCTGTGATAACCTATATAAGAATCTGAAAAAATGAATATATGTATATGTATAACTGAATCACTTTGCTGTACACCTGAAACTAACACAGCATTGTAAATCAACTCTACTCCAATAAAAAAAAAATTTTTGTTTTTGGCTGCACCACGTGGCTTGTGGAATCTTAGTTCCCCAACCAGGGATCGAACCCAAGCCCTCAGCAGTGAGAGCGTGGACCCCTAACCACTGGACTTCCAGGGAAGTCCAAAATTTTTGTTTTTGGCTGCACCACGTGGCTTGTGGAATCTTAGTTCCCCAACCAGGAATCGAACCCAAGCCCTCAGCAGTGAGAGCGTGGACCCCTAACCACTGGACTTCCAGGGCAGTCCCAACTATACGCCAATAAAATTTTTTTTTTTTTTTTTTTTTTTTTTTTTTGCGGTACGCGGGCCTCTCACTGCTGTGACCTCTCCCGTTGCGGAGCACAGGCTCCGGACGCGCAGGCTCAGCGGCCACGGCTCACGGGCCCAGCCGCTCCGCGGCATGTGGGATCTTCCCAGACCGGGGCACGAACTCGTGTGCCCCGCATCGGCAGGCGGACTATCAACCACTGTGCCAGCAAGGAAGCCCAGAAATGGTTCATTAAAAAAAAAAAATTTTGGGATTTCCCTGGTGGCACAGTGGTTGATAGTCCGCCTGCCGATGCGGGGCACACGAGTTCGTGCCCCGGTCTGGGAAGATCCCACATGCCGCGGAGCGGCTGGGCCCGTGAGCCGTGGCCGCTGAGCCTGCGCGTCCGGAGCCTGTGCTCCGCAACGGGAGAGGTCACAGCAGTGAGAGGCCCGCGTACCGCAAAAAAAAAAAAAAAAAAAAAAAAAGAACCATTTCAGCAAGTACTGAAATAAAGGAAAATTAATTTCATTCGCAAAAAAAAAAACGTGGGAGCTTAATTTAGATCTGGGCATTAGGGCGTAAGGGTTATGCATGTACATCATGGGTTCAAATCCCAGCTTAGCCACTTAGTAACGGCACGACCCGGGGCAGGTCAGTTAACCTCTCTGAGCTTCATTTTCCTCCTCTGTAAAAGGGGGATGTCAGGATTCATGGAGGATAGAGTCGGTTGCTATAGTTACTTAATTTTTCTTTTGAGCCTTGTAGAGTGTAATTGTATCCCCTAAAAACATACATTTAAATCCTAACCCACGTTAGCTGGGAATGGGACCTTGTTTGGAAATAGGGTCTTTGCAGATGTAATTAGTTAAGATGAGGTCATACTGGAGTGGGGTGGCCCCAAATCCAGCGACTGGTGTCCTTGTAAGAAAAGGGACATTTGGATACAGGCATACACACACTCAGAGACACCATGTGAAGACAGAGGCAGAGCTTAGGGTGATGCTTCTACAAACCAAGGACACGGAGGATGGTCAGAAACACCAGAAGCTGGAAGAGGCAGGAAGGATCCTCCCCTGGAGCCTTCAGAGGGAGCAGGGCCCTGCCTGCCAAAGCCTTGATTTTGGACTTCCCGTCTCCAGAACGTGAGAGAAGAAATTTCTGTTGTTTTAAGCCACCCAGTTTGTGGTTATTTGTGACAGCAGTGCCAGGAAAGGAATACAAACCTCTTTCCACCAGGTGGCAGAAAGCAAACTGCAATCAATTCTGAGTAATTTGATACATTCACTTTTCCTGGGGCCAGGCTAAGTTCAAGGGGATTCATGTGGTGGCTGAGTGGGGACAGCTGGGGGCACTGGGCCCTTGAGCAGCTCCCAGCCCGGCCAGTGTCTCTGGAGGGTCCCTGTCCTGCTGCTTCTTAGTCATTCATCTGTTGCCTGGACACAAGGGCCATTTACCTACAGGCTTCTGCAGCTTCCCCTCACTCCTGTCACTTGGCTATGGTCTCTGGCCCACGAGGCCCACTGGGAGGTTCTGGGGAGAGAATTTGGGGGGTTGAAACCTGTCACTACCTCCCAGCTGTCAACCTCCCTGAGGTCACTCCACAGACCCCTCTCCACGCTGCTGGGCTCTCTCTTGAGCCCTCTGCCTGGTCTACACCCAACCCAGGTGACCCTGTGGCCTCTGGGCCTCCAGGTCTCAGGTCTCTGGGGGTGAGCCCAGGGAATTCCAAAGCTTTGGAAATGCAAACTGTTTTCCTCTCAAACGTTCATCCAGACCTTGGATTTCCAAAGTAAACCACAGCAACTTGAGAGCCAAGAAGGAAATCTTTGCTGCCTTCTCTCCTAGCTGCTGTGTCATCCATCGCCTTCCTGAGGGCTCAAGGAGGCTGCTTCTCTGCCCGCCAGGCTGGAGCAAGCAGGGGACAGTAAAATGAAGAAGCAGGGATGAGCCCACACCAGCCAAAGGGCCAACTATCACCCCAGCCCCAGGTGCGGGGGGCTTTCCACGAGTGAGGATGAAATGGCTGCTATAAAAGGGCTCCGATTTCTACAAGGACCTAGGAATTTCTCTTTTTTAAGAACCTCAGATCTATGAAACTAATACAACATTGTAAATCAATTATACTCCGATATAAATTAAAAATTAAAAGAAAAAAAAGAGACTCTCAGATCTGCACTGACCAGCAGAACTTTCTAAGATGATGGGAATGTTCTAGATCTGCAGTGCGGACAGTCAGGTGTGGCTACTAAGCAATTGACATTCATTTGGTCAGTGGCCCCCAGGAACTGAGTTTTAAATTTCATTTAATTGTTATTCATTTTAATTTAAATGACCAACAGGTACCCAGTGGATACAGTAGAAGACAAGATAGCCTCAGATAAACTGATGTGTCCAGCTGACTGTCTACAACTAGGGAGGGGGGGAGCACACAGAAGGAGGCAATTAGCAGTCTGGACCATAAATAAAATACACTTCCATTAAGGGCCAGTGGAGGGATTATGGGCGAAAACCTTTATTTGCGGCTCGTACATGGCAGCCCTCACTTTGTCCTCCATAGACAAGCCACAGAACCCAATTTGTGTGTTTACATCATAACCTCTGGGGGATACGCATCCAAAGATCTGAACCCTCAGTCACCCGTTTCCTTCCATCCTCCCCCCATGGCAAAGCACAGAGGGGTGGGGGGAAAGAGAGAGTGCTCTGGTTTGTATGGATCCCGAGCCAGCATACCCACCCAAGTGCCTGTGACCAGGTGCAAGCAAGTAGGAGAATCCCGTCAGCATTAGGTGAATTTTGAACACAGCAGGGTATAGGGCCATGGAGATTACAAGATTAGCTCCAATAGAAACCAGATTTGGAGAAAAATAAAAAAGGGGGGATGGAGGCCTCCCTGAGGTGGTAACCTCTGAGCCAGAGCCGAAGGTGAGGGATCCAGCCAGTGGCAGTCAGGGGACAGACTCTCCCTGGCCCAGGAAGGCACAGTCAGTGCAAATGTTCTGGGGTGGGTACAAAGTTGACCTCTCACCCCCAGACACTGGACTGACCACTTCCCATCTCCAGCAGGCATTTCACACCAAAACAGGACTCCTGAATCCCTCCACATACACCCCACCACTTATCTCTGAGGTCACCCCAAGCCTAGAGTAGGCACTACACTTCCCTCCTTGGCCTTGAACCTGGAAAAACTGTACCAGCCTCAAGGCCTTTGCAGTTCCGGCTTTTTGTTCTCAGATTTCTCAGAGTCTCTGTCCCTGGGCTTGAAGGGCAGCTGGGAAAATTCGCTGATAAGATGCACAGCCCCGGGCTTGGCTCCTAGGAAGCCTGGATAAAAGGGAGCCGTTGAGTTTTCCCCAAGAAAGGGGACTGAAGCTTCGTTTGCATTGCACGTTATTTAATATTGAGGAAAAGGTTCTTAGTCCAGATCTAAGGATTGGAGTGAGAGTGCAGAAGACTCCCCCAATCCCCACCCCCAGCCATGAGCCACTCCTGGGCAAAACGAAAAATTGACAGGGCTTCTCACCAAACAAGGCAAATACACACCGCCCAGTCCCTCCTCAAGTTGCACCCTCTGACTCCAATCTCCTTGCCCTTCTAAATATCCTCATCCCTACCTGGATCCCAACCTGCCTGCGACTCTGCACCCTGCCCTTCCCCGCAGCGGGATCGCAAGGGTTAAGCGGCGGCGCCCAGCGCGCTGATCGACAGCCCGGCCAGAGGCTGGGGAGAGCCGACCAATCAGCGACGGCGACCGCGGCCCACGTGGGAAAGCGGCCTCGCGATTGGTCGGCACCGCCAGCGATCGCCAGCAGAGCCCGAGCCCACGTGCAGCTGCTGCTAGTTCACTGACCAGCTTCGCATTGCAGGTGGCGGCGGGGCGGGGCCGGGGCGGGGCGGGGCGGGGCCCGATGGGTCAATTGGCCCCCGGGGACGGGGGGACGTGCTTCCTGTCGGCCTGAACTTGGCTGACCCCGTGGCTTCCTCCTCGTTCCTCCTGGGCCACCATCCTAAGGGAGGCGGGTAGGCCTGCCAGTCTTCTGGAGGACCCCATGGTCCCTGGGCTGGGGAGGAGCCTAGAGGGGAGCTGAGGGGCAGAAGCGAAGTAAAGAAGGGGCTTGGTGCCGCAGGAATGATTGGGGGTAGAGAGACATCTCTTTCCTCCCGTCTGAGAAATTTCTCCTAATTCACCTGGCCAACTCTTACTCATCCTTCAAAACCCCTTTCCAAATGATGTTCTCCCGTGCTTTAGGAAATTGTCTCAAAACTAAGGTTGAGCTTTGATATCTTTCTCTGGGGTACCTCCAGCCCTGACTGCTCCTGTCAGGGAGTATGTTTGGCACCATACGGCAACCCCCATCTCATAGGGTGAGGCCCCAGGGGGTCCCCACCACTAATCAGCACAGCTGGAAGCACCAGAGAGTGATGAATGAAAGAACAGAGGATGTAGGGAATGCAGTGGGGTGCTGGCAGTCAGGGAGGGGTTTGGGGGCCTGGGACTGAGTCCTGGAGGAGAGAAGACCAAGGTGAAGTGCTGGAGGCCGAGGGTGGGGTGGGGCTACTTCTGTCCTCTGCCACTGCCCAGCCTTCTGTGCTCATGATCGGACATCTCCTCTTTACTTTTAGAGTCCCTGGCAAAGTCCTTGTGACTCCAGCCTGAAGAAGGGCCATCTCAGCCCCCACGGGCACCCTCAAAGGATGGTGAGGCATTAGCCCCTGGGGGAGGGGGCAAGAGGCTCAAATTTTGTTTTCCTGCTCCTGAGGGATGGTCATGGGCCGGCTGGCCAGGCCTTCAGCTGGGGACAGTAACCCATCATACTTTAAGGCACTTTCTTTTTAAACTTATTATTACCGAGGTGATAAAACATAGGGCTATATCATCTACTCAGTTAATATTTTACAAGCAAAAGTCCCTCTCTGCGCCTCCCCACCCGCCATCACTTCCCGGGGAAAACCATTTCTAACAGTTTAGGCCAGGGGCGGGCAAGCTTCTGTAAAGGGCCAGAAAGTGAATATTTTCTACTTTACGCCAAAAATCAAGATGGAAGATACCCTGTGGGTACTTAAGTCATAAGAGAGAAAGCAAACTACCTTCAGGTCTCAGGAGGCCCTACCTCACCCTCTTTGGGGCTGATGACCTGACGGCAGGGATATGGGGAGGCTGTGGGTTTTCTTTATCCCTCCTTCGACCTCTCCAGGCTCATCCTGAGGCCGGCCTTCCAGCCCGGAATTATCAGGACGCCCTGGATCAACTCAAGCAGCACTTCCCGAGGTGAGGGCGATTCTCGGGGGCTGGAGGCCCCACTGGGGCCCTAAGTCCCACCGAGGGAAAGAATCCCATCCTTGTCTCCTTGGCCGAAAGACAGGACCACTGCTGGTGAGGGGCCGGGAGGGGGGAAGGAGCCATATTGAAGGCTGAAGCAAAAGGAAAGGAGAGCCAGTAATACCCATCCTGGCTTTCATTTAAATTTTTGATTTTGTTGTTGTTCAGTGTGAATTTGCTTGCATTCAATTATGTTTTTTAAAATACCGCATTAAAATCATATTCGTCTTGGAGCCTTCTTCAATGTGGCACCTGGAAGGGACTAGCTCACTTGCCAGAACTGCCCTGCTGGGGGGCTGGGGGCAGGGCTCATTCTGGGGAAGGGTCTTGAGGCCTCCTCTTGCAGCGGGTTTGTCTTCCCTGGCAGGTTCCCCACTCACTTGACAACACAGATGGACAGCGCTTACTACTTGGTGAGCCCCGGCCCGGGAAGCCCCGCCCTCTCCGAGAAGCCCCACCCCTACTCTCCCCACCACCACCAGGTAGTCCCTCAGGAGCCTCCTGGAAAGGCTTTTGAGTTTGGCCTCAGGATCCGGGTTTGGGGGCACCCTCTCCTCTACTTACTTTGCTTATTTTAGGCAAGTGAGTTAACCCAGTGAGCACCAACTTCATGTGCGTTTTTCTTAATTAATAAAAACCTTGCTGTGAAAACAAGTAATTCTGTATTTAAATTAAGGAGAAGTTTCTTCAGCCCACAGTTGATGAGTTAGGGGTACAGCACGTGATGGAAGTTCCTGCCCTTCAGGAATGTATGTTCTAGTGTGTGCTGTCTTCTGGAACTTTCCACAAAGATAAGAATGTTCTCTATCAACAGGGTCCAATATGGCACCCACCAGCCACATGTGGCTACTGAGCTCCTGTAAGGAGCTGAATTTTAATTGACTGAAAGTTAAAGAGCCACGTTTGACTAGTGGCTACCCTATAGGACCCGGCAGGTCTAAGGAAAGGAGAGAGACAAATAAGTAAATAGAGAAACAAGATTTACAAAATATAAGTGCTTAAAAGAAAATAGAAGGTGAAGCAGTGAAAGTGAGTCAAGATTTTGAGCTGAGGTAGTCAGGAAGGGCTTCTTGAACATGAGACACAGTGAGACACGGAAGATAAGGAGTTCCTGCCACCCTAGAGAGAACAGGGAAGGCTGTTTCAGGCAGAGGGCACAGCCCGTGCAAAGGTCCTGGGGCAGGATCGGGCCTGGTGTGTTGGAGGAACAGCAAGGAAGCCTGTGTGTCTGGAGCAGACTGAGCGAGGGGGAGAGAGGGAGGAGGGGAGGGCAGGGAGGGAGCAAGGGCAGGTTGTGCCCCTCTTTGACCTCCACTTCATACCTAGAATGAAAACCAGATTACTTCCTACTCTGAGTATGGTAGGCAGTATCCCATTTGATGAGAGCAGGGACCAGAGAGGTAGCATGACTTGCCCAGGGTCATACAGCTGGGGAGAAACATGCACAGCATTCAGTTCTGCACTCTTGCCCACTTCCATTGACCACCTCCCAGTGTGATCGCTGTTGTTCCTTTGCAGTTCCAGGAGATCCGGCAGGGGCTCCAGGAACATCACAAGCAGGTGAATGAGTGACCAGGAGCTTGGAGCAGGGCTGCCCCTCCTTGCAAGGCAGGGGAAAGGGGGAGAGAGGGAGGGGGTTAGGACAGGGAGGGGACAGGGCAGGTCTACTGAGCCTTGTGGGCCGCGGAGGTGGACTTGAGCTTTTCCCCCTGAGGGAGGTGGGAGCCCTGGAGGGCTGGGGGCAGAGGGGGCGGGGCCCAAAGTGGAATCCCCAGGGTATCAGTGGGTCCCCCACATCTCAGGAGTGCATCTCTGGTCCTGAGCCTCTTCCCTCCGGTCCTGCTCCCTGGTCCCTGCGTGCCTGGAGGAGGCCAGGGGCCTGTCAGCACATCGCAGGTTAGTTGCCTGTGCTAGGAAGGGGCTTTTATGTGCCAGGCATGGCCGGATGCGGTCTCCATGTGTCTGAGGTTCCCAAGGGCCTGGCTCACACTCAGGGGTGGGGGGAGGGACAGGCCTGCACTGGGGGCCCAGCTCCCAGCGCGGGGCGCCTTGCCCAGGCTGAGCACGGCTTCCACCCCGCCTGTCCTCCCGCCACCTGGCCCCTTTCTCCTGGGTGCTGGCAGGACTTTCTGCCTGTGCCGGATGTGACTGGCAGAGGGCCAGGGCTGTGTCTGCGACTTAGTGGGGCCTGGGGTGGGTAGCTCAGGGAACAGGGAAAGACAGATCCAGAGGCGGGGGTAGGGTGGGGCAGGGCAGGAAGCAACCAGAACACGGTTATTCATTCAACAGATATTTATCCATCACCTCCTTGCCAAGTGCAGTTGTAGGCGCCAGGGAAATAGCAAAGGAGAACACAGACAAACCGCTGCCCTTGGGGTGAGAGGAGCTTGGTAAACAGAAGTGTCAGATGGTGAGGGCTGGGCAAGGCGGGGGTGGAATTGAGCAGCCCCAAGGCGACGTGGGGGGAACCAAGGTGGGAATGGGTTACAATTCAGGGTGGTCAGGGAAGGCTCGCTGAGAAGGTGACATTTGGGCAAACTCTTGAAGGAGATCAGAGAGGGAGTGTAGATGTCTGGAAGGAGTAGGCCAGGCAGAGGGCACAGCCTGTGCAAAGGCCCTGGGGCAGGACCAGGCCTGGTTCATTGGAGGAACAGCAAAGAGGCCCGTGTGTCTGGAGCAGAGTGAGTGAGGGGGAGAGAGGGAGGAGGGGAGGGCAGGGAGGGGACACGGCAGGTCGTGCAGGGCCCTGTGGGCCGCAGGGAGGACTCTGGCTTTTACCCCCAGGGAGGTGGGACCCTGGAGGGCTGTGGGCAGAGGAGGGGGGGGGCCTGACTCAGGTGCTCACGCACGCCCTCTGGTGCTGCTTTGGGGAGGATGGATATTTGGGGGCCAGGATAGGAGTTGGGGTCCAGTTGGACCATCCAGGTGTGGGAGACTGGTCACTGAGCCAGTTTGGTGGTGAGAAGCAGTCAGAGTGTGGATGTGTCAGGAAACTGACAGCGTGTGCTGAGCATCCAGATGTAAGGGGAGGAATTCCGTGGTGGTTCAGTGGTTAGGACTCCGTACTTCCACTGCAGGGGACACGGGCTCGATGATCCCTGGTCGGGGGAGTTCTGCATGCCGTGGGGTGCTGCCAAAAAAAATAAATAAATAAAATGTAAGGGGATGAGGAGGACCCAGGAGGGTCGCCCCTAAGCACCCTCCTCCCCCAACAGAAGGCCCCAGGTGATGATCCCTAGCTGACTTGTGGTTTCGCAGGGACCACCTCCCCCTCCCCTGTTTCCTGTTCCTCGTCTCCCAGCCTCCTTGCTGTGTATTTAAAATCCTGAGTAGCAGCAGCAGTGGCAACGCCCCCGGCTCCCCAGCCCGCCTGCACACAGCTCTCCCCAGGGAGGACCAGCATGCAGGCAGGAGGGAACAGCACTTTTCATGCTGAGTGCATTAAAGTGCCAGTAAATTGCGCATTAACGAGCCAGGGAGAATTGGGGAAGGCTCCCCTGGGCCTCATGCTGCAGGGAGGCCCAGCTGGGGAATCCATCGCTGGCTACCCTAGGAGGCAGCCACCTGGAGCACCCAGAGCTCAGGGAGGGGGTCCTCCATTCCAGCCTCTCCCTCCACCATCCTGCTCGCCCCCCCACCCCAACCAGTGAGGGGTGGGGTGGGGCGGGGGGTGGGACCAGGCTGCCAGTGGAGGCAGGTAAACTCTGCTGGGCCCCAGGTGTCCTGACTTTAGGAAATTGACTTTGATGCCCTGAGCCTCAGTTTTCTCATCTGCAGAATGGGAACCCCAGTGGTGCCCGTTCAACAGAACTGACAGCCACAGGCCTTATGCCACGTTCCTTAGCAATTATTTCTTTCTGTGAATCACAATATTTCCCCAGGATTTTGGAATTCGCTCTGGGCCAGACAGCTTCTTGGCATCCACCATGGAGGTGCATGTACATTCAGAAGGCCCACGGCACTGCCTCCAAAGCCAAAGGCCAAAACTAAATCCATGTCACCCTCTACAGAAGCCACAGGACACACGTGGCTATTTACACTTTAATTGGCAATCAGACGGCACCGTCCGCATTTCAAGTATTCAACCTTAGCTGGCGGGTCTAGAACATTCCTAATATCACTGTATTTCGTCCATCTGGACTAAATATAGCTGCACATTCCCGTAGAGCCCCTTATCGGGCCGAGAAGGTGGGTCTCCCCACAGCGAATTCCTGACAGTACTGGCAGTTCGTGTCTTGCGTGGTCTGTGTCCTCAGCTGGCTGCCAGGCACGTTCTAGGTTCGTGCCTCACTGTCTACTCTGGCAGCCCCCAGCCCCAAGTGGCTATTGAGCGCTTGAAATGTGGCCCGTGGGACAGGAGGGATTGCATTTTTTTTTTTTTTTGGAGATTGCATTTTTAATTAAACTTAACTTTGTATTTAAATAGTGACCTGCAGCCAGTAGCCACTGTGCAGGGAGGTACAGTCTTGAGGAAGGAGAGGTTAAAAACAAATCTGGTACCTGGGCCAGATAAATGCTCTTGAGAAAAGCAGTAGGGACGTGCCATAGGAGGGAGCCTGTCCTAAAGGAACAGATGGGCAGCCTGCTGGGAGGGAGAAAAAGAAAATTTAGGGTGCCTTCCATGACCACAGAAACTGTTCACTTAAATCTGGAATCGGTAGCAGCCACATGGCTTGACTTTAAATATAAAATAATATAAGTGACCCTCCCACCAGGGCCCCTAACTTCCCCGTCGCCAGCCCTGCTCCCCAAGAGGTAACCATCGGTTTCTTAGGATCTTTGCAATGTTTCAGCAGATTCAGATGTCATCCCCATAAGGGGGACATGTGTACACACAGCTTTGCTTCTTGAAGCCATTTTAAGCAAGGGGGTGGCATTCAGGCTTTTGTTTCCAAACATCCCAAGAAAAGCAGCTGGGATGCGAACCCAGATCTGACTTGACTTGCGACCATATTATAGTGGTGACTGGTCATTAGGGCTCAATTTTGTCACCCGCACCCAAGGGTGGCCTCTGGGTACCGAGAGCTTGCTTTTTGCTAGGTGATCATGAATCCACCCAAAAACGTTCAAGGGAGGTGGTGTAGCCTCACTTCGTGAACAGGGAAACTGGCTTGTAGGAAGGTATTCGCACCCAGGGCTGTCCTTTAATGAAGCTTTAGCTGGGATGACGTTCCCCTTCCAGGCAGAAAACTTCCTACAGATAGTGGAGACCTGCAGCCAATCCCTGGGCTTCCAGCTGGGGGAGGTAGGTTCCTGGGTCCTTGAGTAGGGTGGGGATAGGCTTGGGGCAAAGGGTGCATCCTCCTGTCCCTCACGACCCTGTGCTTACAGCACCAGGGAAACCAGGAGTTCCCCGGTGAGCAGCCCAACCAGGGCCCCCAGCACCCAGAGGCCAAGACCCCACAGCCCTCCAGTCTCCAGGGGCCAAACTTCGAAGACATCATGGCCACGAGGTCATCCGACTGGCTCCAGCAGACCCCCGGAGTGGACGACGACGCAGTCCACCAGCTGGACATGCGGCCGTCCTGGGACTCAGAGCCCCGGTTTTGGCAGGATGTTCTGACAGAGCAGCTCTGGCAGATGTTTGCTGGGACCCAGGATCAGGAGGAGCACCCCAGACGCAGGAGTGAGTCTCCCTGAGGGTGAGGGGAAGTGGGGAATCAGGCCGCGTGGAGGGACAGCACCGGTTGAACTGGCTTCTCCCCCTCATCCCCTTCTGTCGTCATAGCAACAGAGCAGGCGCCAGGCCAGGTAAGTAACTGGAATCCTCGGTACCCAGAAGGGTGGGCTTTGTCCTGGCTGGGCCCCCTGGCTTTGACCTCTGGATGCCTGTGGGATTGGCATGCCTCCCCCACCCTCAGCCCTTGGATACCCTCAGAGGACCTGAGCCTGTCTGCAGCTCCGCCTGGACGGGAGGATGGGACTTCAGGCAGTTGGAGCATCCCGTCCACACTGCCTGGGCCCGCCTACCGTGTTCCAGTTCTCAGACCAACCCTGGTCAGGTCCTTTGGTCTGAACTGATCTCCCCAATTCCCGCGGGCAGGAAAGCCAGGAGCCAACACCACGATACTTGGGAGTGAAACTGCCCCCCAAGGACACTTTGGGTAATCCTGGTGGGAGGAGGGCAGCCCGCCCCGGGGGGAGGGGACCCACGCCTGCCACTGATCCACTCTTGTCTCTGCCCAGTTCTCAGCCCAGCTACGCCCTCTCCCAGCTCCTCTGAGGGCTCCCAAAAGGGAAGCACAGGACTGGGCACTGTAGGAGAGGGGGTGTTCTCCCACATGGCCCAGGTGAGACCCCCCCGCACCCCACACAAAGGCTGGGGTGGAGCTGGGGCGGGAGGAGGATGTGGCTCAGCTGTGACCTCATCCACCCGCAGGAGCTTGCCGTAAAAACCTCTCAATTTCTGAAGCCCATGTAAGTATGTCCCAACCTTGTGGTCTGAGGCTAAGGGAGCCCAGATGTGGGGGTGAGGAGGCTTCCTGGAGGAAGGGACATAATGGTTAGGACGTTGAAGGTTGAGTAGGAGTTTGCTGGGATAGGGCAAAGCATGTCAGGCAGCAGGGAGCAGTGTTTGGTCACGGGATAAGGAGAATACTTGGAGGGGTGTGGGTAGAACCTGGGGGGATATAGACTGCTGTGCAGAAATGAGGCCTGAGAGAACCCCAAATCTGACAAAGAATGAAGCCCCTCTGGGGCTTGATAGGTGCCCTGCTCCGGGCAGAGAGGCTCGCAGGCGGGCTGGTGACCCTGAGGCCTCCTCTCCCAAGATGCTGGGGCCCTGAGAACTTTGAAAACACGTGGAAAAGGCCTGATGCGTTGCCCTGGCAGTCCAAGAAGCTGGCCGTGCCACGCAGAGTGGAGAAGATACGGAGGCTAGAACATGGGGAGCCCGTGCTGGCCACGGCCGTCAGCAGCTTCACGCGGCACGCCTTCACCTGTGGCAGGGGCGGCGTCAAGGTGTGGAGCCTGGTCAGCCAGGTGGTGGAGGCCAGGTTTCCGGAGAGCTACCTGCGTGTACAGGTGAGGGTAGGGCTGGCTCTGGGGAGGGGCTTGTGGGAGCAGGGAGAGCCCCCCACCCTGCAGGGGAGGAAGCTCACCCCAGGCTCTACCCACCCCAGACCCAGGGGGCCTACCTGCGCACCTGCTTGCTGTTCTCAAACAGCACGGCCCTGCTGACGGGCGGCCACAACCTGACCAGCGTGAGCCTGTGGGACCTGACGGCACCTTCCCTGTACGTGAGAGTGGAGCTGCCCTGCGCGGGCCTCACCTGCCAGGCCCTGGCCGCCAGCCCTGAGGACAACCTGGCCTTTGCCGGCTTCACTGATGGCAGCGTCAGGATCTGGGACCTGCGGAACCAGAGCGTGGTCAGGTGTGGCCCAGGGGTGGGCGGGGTCACCCTGAGAGCCCCTTCCCACCTGGACCCCTGAGTAGCGACCCAGCAGTCTCAAGGCCAAAGCCCCTTTCCTTAAGGAACTCTTGCATTTGAGAGTTGAAGACCCAGGTTCAAACCGTGGCTGGGTCCTTGAAGCCCAGTGGTGGTACTTCTTGCCTGGCTCAGTTTCCCCATCTGTCACCCGGGTGTGACTGGAGGGGGGGTGTCCTCGGGGGCCCAAAGCTTAGAGTTTCAGCCCTGACCTCCCTTCCGATGCCTCTCCTGGCCAGGGACCTGCCGGGTCACCTGAACGGTGCCAAGAGCATTGCTGTCAAAGACCAGCACATCTGGACGGGGGGTCTGGACGCCTGCCTGCGGTGCTGGGACCTGAGGACCACCGGGGAGCCCCAGGAATACCAGTTCGAGTCTCAGGTGTGCAGCTGGGATGGGGCCTGCTTGGCCAGGTAGCAGCTGGGCTGTGGACTGAAGGAGGTGGAGGCTGGCGGGAAGGGCAGGGGTTAGTGGTACCTCAGGTCTCAGTGATGCTCTGAAGAGAGGGGTCCTTAGCTGCATCCTCCCCAGTTGCCCAGATAACATTGGATGCTTTCGTACTCTGTATCAGGGGTTCCTATTCTCATTGAGTCTCTGTGATAATCCCATAAAGTAGAGAGGACCCATTTTGCAGATGAGCCAGCCAAGGCCGGATATGTGAAGTTGCTTTTTGGGGGTCTCACAACCGGGAAGCGGCAGGCAGTCGGCCCCCGGGATGCGTCCCTGTGTTCCTGCCACCTCTCGGGCCCCTCTGGGACCTGGACAGTGTTTCCCTGCTGCCTTCTCCCCAGATAATGAGCCTGTCCCCCAGCCCCTGGGAGGACTGGGTGCTGGTGGGCACAGCCAACGGCCAGCAGTGGCTGCAGCCCAGCCTCGGGGGCCAGAAGCACATGGTGGGGTGTAAGGACGGCACCATCCTCGGTCTCAAGTTCTCCCCGCTGGGTGAGTGGCCAGGATCACCGCAGGGAGTCCGCCGTGGCCCCCAGCCTCCCACAGGGCCCTGCCTCACTAAGACTGACTCCACCCAGCCCTTTCTGACCCTTCCTGACCCCCCCAAGCCCTTCATCAGCAGGAACCGCCCTGAGTGATGCTCTCCGCAGGGGTGTGAGGGAGGTGGGGGGCTCCCTGTTTCCCAGATCCCCAGGGGTCCAGCCCTCAGCTCCCAGCTTTCCCCATGACCGGGCCCCCCTCTGCCTTCTCCCAGGCCAGTGGTGGGTGAGCGTGGGGACGGACAGCCTGGTCAGCATCTTCAGCATGCCCATGGGGACCACGGTGGTCCAGGTACGGGGGTGGGGCAGGTGGGCGGCATTCATTGGGCTGAGCCCAGGGGTCCAAATGCAGAGACACCCCCCCCCCCACCGAACCCAGGGACCACGTTTGAATCTATGGGCAGATGTTAAGGGCAAGGATGGGTGAATCCCGCCTCTCTGCTCCCCGACTCTCCCAGGTACCCGAGACGTCCTCCATCATGTGCTGCGACGTGTCCCCCAGCAACCACCTGATCGTCACGGGGTCCAGGGACCACGCCTCAGTGTACCAGATCACGTACTGAGGGCTCGCCAGGGTGGGTGGGGTGAGCACAACTGGACCTATGATCTTTGTCACGTGTAATAAAGCATTTGGAAAAAGCACGGATCCGGTGCTGCATCCTGTCCCCTGGCCGTCTTGTGGAGGTTTGGAGGGACTTTTCCAGCCTGGGTCTCTGAGCCTTTTGAGTCCACATTCCCTGAGAATCGGATCAGAGCCACTGACCCCTGCCGTCGGGGGAACTGGACATAGAGCCCTTCTTTTTGTTTTTCTTTTTGGCCACACCACGCAGCATGTGGGATCTTAGTTCCCCAACCTGGGATGGGACCCGGGCCACGGCAGTGAAAGCATGAAGTCCTAACCACTGGACCGCCAGGGAATTGCTTGGAGCCCTTCTTTCTGCTCCACTGAGCTCATCTGATCTCATGGAGAGATGTTTCCCAGCCCTGCCTGCACAGTCCCAGGGATGGGGTCCTTGGTCCTTCCCAAGTTACCTGTGTCCCGTTAGACCGGGGCCTCTCACTTGGGGGTGAGTCTAACCCCCAGGGGACACTGGGCCAAGTCTGGGGACAAATGTGATTTGTCACGACTGGGGGTGCTCCTGGCCTTGAGCGGTTGGGGGCCAGGGATGCTGCTTAGCACCCCACAGTGCCTGGGACGGCCCCACAACCAAGAATTATGCAGCCAACGTCAGCTGTGCCGAGGAGAAGACTAGTTTACAGGGGTGGCTCTTGCTGGCCAGCACTTTTCCACCCTCTCAGTAGGGCTCTGAAATCACCATTTGCTCACCCCGTCCTTCTCGGATGAACAGCATCCCAGGTGGCGTCAACGGATCTGGTCTCCCTAACTGGAGAATTATCCTATCTCCATCCCATGCCCTCAGAAACACCCTGGGCATGACTGTTTCCAGCAGCGACCCTGCCACCCTGCCATCTCCCTCCAGAAGTTTCCCAGCAGCAGCCCTACTTTGCCCCCCAGCCCCGTCTAACCCATGGTCCTCGTGGCAGCCCCCGTGAACTTCCAGAACCCAGTTCTGACGCCTTCACCACCCCCACCGGCCTCTCTCAAAATCTGGCTCACATTTCCATGGGCTTTCTCTGCTTGAGCCTGATCTGGAGCTGAGGAGGAAACCCCACCCCCTT
>NW_021146393.1:0-25000 GCF_002837175.3 Physeter macrocephalus
TGAGACCCAGCCCTGGCAAACCCATCGTGATTATGCCCCAGGCCAGCCCCAGGCAGTGGCCATTTCGCTTGTTCTTACTGCAGAGGCTGCATGTGAAAACAAAGTCAAGGAGCCATCAGAGGAGGCAGCCGGTCCAGGGTTTGTAAGCAGAAGGAACTGAGACAGCGAACAAACTTGGGGAGCAAAACAATTATTTTTACCAGCCTGGCACGTTCAAGCTCCTGTCTTGGCTTACCAGGGCTTAGCATTAAAAAGATCTCATACGCTATCTAGTAACTAGTTTTCAACTGTACTTCAAGAACATCCCAACAGTTCCTAGAGGTGGGGATCCTGGGAGCCTGGTCCTTATCCCCAACTCAACCAGAGGGAAGCAAGGTTTTTGTTTTTGTTTTTGTTTTTGTTTTTTTACTGGGCTTCCCATAAGCTGTCATTTGAAGAAACCGTTTCAAGTTTAACCTCCCACCCACCACAGCAGCCCTGCCTACAGCATCTCCAAGCCATTGGGCAACTGTTCGAAAACTTCCAGGGACTGCAAGCTCTCAACCCTGCTAGCTGACCTGGGCCCTGCAGAGACAGCTCCAAGTGATTGCCAGTTTGTCCCCACCATGCACCGAAATCTAACCATCTCTCCCTCCCCTCACTGGGCTTTGTTCTGCCCCACATAGCTGGAGCCTCCCAGAAAAGTCTGTTGGCTTTTCTACCCCACAGCATCTCCTGCTGATGTGTGAGGATAGCTCTCAGGTTGCCTTGGAGTCTTTTCAGCAGATGGAGCAACCTTCTGTCTTTCCTTATATGACCCCAAACCCCAGCCCCTGCTTCTCGACAAACTCACCAGTGTCTGCCTCACCGTTGGGGCCTGGAGTTAAGCCAAAGATAATCTTGTGGGGTGACCAGAGTGGATTTAGGATGGAAGTCCTTTGGGAATTGGCCTGGCCCACTCCGAAGTCACCTCTCCACTTTGCCTCTCCACCGTGCCCTCCCCTCACCCTCGTCCCCACTTCCACCCTCAGCTGTCTTCCCAGGATCTGCTGTCAAACATGGCTTTTCCTACCTGGAACTCTTGACCTTTGGGTCTCTACACTTACCCCTATATCATTTCATCTGGCTGGTTTCAGCCCAGCATTCCCATCACATCTTGACTTGAACCTTGCCTGTTGCCCGGAACCCGTGTCCCTCCCTACAGATGTGATACTCGCTTTTCCTTGGTGCTCTTCTACATCTGCCATGGCAGTAATCAGAGGTAATCAGAGGTGTCCCCTCAAGTGTTTCACTTACTCCACCCCTTCCCACACACACACACACACAAATCCTTGCCTCGGTTTGAAGCATCACTACTGGGTCATGTTTGACTTTTGGTCCACTGTGATCCCCAGATCACTTTTGTTGTTATTGTTATTGTTCTGACATTCATGATTTGGCGTGAATCCCCACCTTGCATTCTTATTTCTTCAATCTACATTTATTTTCGCATTTTGGCCCTGCCTCTGGTCAGGTGGGAAGAAGCTGACAGATCTTATATTTTGACACTGATTTCACAGGGGAAAAGAGGAAGCACAGAGGTGTTTTCCTGAGTCTCACTTGGTGCATGACTTCCAACAGACTGAGATATTTGCTTCCACTACCTAAGTTTCTTCCATTTGATGTTTTTCAACAATACTATGAGGAAAACATTACTCCCATCTTAGAAATGAGGACACTGGGGAGACAGCATCGTAAATGTTAAGAGTAAGGACTAAGCCTTTGGACAAATTACTCAATCTCTCTGAGCCTTTTTTTTTTTTAAGTAAATTTATTTATTTATTTATTTATTGGCTATGTTTGGTCTTCGTTGCTGCATGCGGGCTTTCTCTAGTTGCGGAGAGCGGGGGCTACTCTTCGTTGCGATGCAGGGGCTTCTCATTGCGGTGGCTTCTCTTGTTGCAGAGCATGGGCTCTAGGCGCGCGGGCTTCAGTAGTTGTGGCACACGGGCTCTAGAGTGCAGGCTCAGTAGTTGTGGCGCACGGGCTTAGTTGCTCCGAGGCATGTGGGATCTTCCCGGACCAGGGCTCAAACCCGTGTCCCCTGCATTGGCAGGCGGATTCTTAACCACTGCGCCACCAGGGAAGTCCTCTCTGAGCCTTTGTGTTCTCACCTGTAAATTTTAAAATTAATGGTCCTATCTCAAAAGTTAAGAAAAGAATTAAATTATATATGTAGAGTACTTAGCTCTATACTTCACACATAATAAAAGTACAGAGTAGTAGCTGTTAGATTAAGTACTTTACCTTTTCAAGGCACACGTCTTCTATATAGACGAGGTGGGAACTTCTGCTTCTGGAACATAGATCTTCTACTTCTAGAACACAAGTTTCTGTTGTGCTATTTTTCCTGCACTGTATTGCCATTTTAAGAAATTCTCTTCCAAGAATTTAAAGAGGCTTGAGCAATAGTAATCATGCCAGAGAGCATGACATTAGGAATTGGGGACTCTCAAGGCTGGATTCACAAGCTGGCGGGCGGGAGCACGGAGGGGAAGGCTGGGTTAAGCCCAGACCAGAGCATACAAGTTGGAGTGACCACTATTTCTCTCTCCTTAACCACCAGCTGACTGGAACCAGTGCCCATACCTGGACAAAGAAAGGGAGGCGTGAATGCAGGACTCAGAGCCCGGGAGCTGACATCTGAGTCAGGAGCCAGGTGGCACTTGAAGTTCCAGGCCAAGGTGCAGGGCCTGCCAGATTATTTGGCTTATCAGACCAAGTTACTCCTGATTACAGACAGCTACTTACTTAATTCCTTGTCGACTCACTGCACATAACAATTTACAGCTTAAAGAGACCAAAGCCTGTAATTTACCCACCTGGCTGGGCATCAGAAACACCTGAAGAACTTGCCAAAGATGTCGATTCTTGGGCCCCACCACTGAAATATGGATTATTTTGGTCTGGGTGGGGCCTGGAAAACAATTTTTTAAAAAATCTCTGGGTAATTCTGAGGCTCAGCCTGGTTTGGGAACCCCTGCAAAAATTCGTGATTTTATAGCTGAGGAAAAAGACCCCAAACCAGGTGAAATGACTTCCCCTACATCATACAGGGTATTGGTAGCAACATTCCTTCCATCCTTTTGTTGCAAATTTTCTCTGCACTTTCGTCCCAGGCAACACAAGTGGAAGCTATCTGAAAAATAAGAATTTGATTATTGTCTGCTTCTAGGGACAATTTCTGGGAAGAGGCTAGCTGTTCCTAGCATGTCTTGGGTGAGGACCTTGAGGGACAACAGAGGAAAGCAGAGGCCTTCTGAGTCTTGAAGTCCAGATAGCTTCCTCATTCAGTTGTGAGAGCTGAGAATTCCCCAGGCCCATGACCCCTGGAGCCCAATGCTGGATTATCTGTTGCACTGGATTATTGTGCCTGGCCCCTGTAGCTGCATGGAGAATTGTGTGTTGCCTGTGTAGGCTGAAGCTCTCCATCCATCGTATGTGCATTTGCTCTCGCCTGGGGTGAGGGAGCAGAGGCGGATGATGTATGGAGAGCTGGGCAGGCAGCAATGATGGAGAATGGATGGAAACTCAGCTACAAAGCTCAGCTGGGAGACTCACACCCCACTGGAGCTGGGATTGATTGGCTGGAACTTTCTCGCCCTTCTCACTTTTTCTCAGAGACAGCAGCCTGCACTGTGTCCTCTGGGTGCCCCGGTGGAGAAGGAATTGCTCTCAAGGTCAAGGAAGCTCTGGGTATGTCAGAGGTGATCTACCACATGCCTTATTCCCAGAGGCAGGCGACCCTCCACCCTAGAAGCCAAGTGACCCTCCAGGAGCCTTCTGTTTCCTGAACCCCTTCTCTCTGTACTCGGTCTCCTTTCTATCTCCTTCTCCTTTTCTACCCTCGGCTCACACTAAATGACGTTCTTTCTTGGGTGCTATCTGTATGGAGTATGACCTGTCCCAGCAGATTTTGCCGGGGTATCAAAGAGCAAGCAAGAAATCTAAGGTGGTGTCAAGGTTACTGAGGATGGTTGATGATCTTAATGCTGTTAATTGCATTAACACGGATCCAGGTACAAATGTCTGCGTTCATCTACTTTCCCAGAACACTTTTAGAAAAGTGCCTACCCCCTTTCAAATTTGTTCTCCTTTCCCTAACTTACAGGGTGGGTCATGTGACTACATCTGCTAAGCGCTCAGGCAATGTTGGGCAAGGGGGTGGACCATGAATGGAGTTGGGAGGCCTGGGTTTGAGTCCCAACTCTGCCACTTTCAGGCTGTGCCCCTTGGCCAAGTCATTTCACCTTTTGCTGCCAATACTCACCTCCCATGGTTGTTGCAGGACTCAAAAACCTGGAGTGATGAAAGCACTTTGTAAACGAGAAAATTCCATACAACAGTCAGTTATTGCTACAGTGTTCCAGGGGAGAAGGTAAAATAAATAAGAACCCACTTTTAAGGGTTTACAATCCAAAGGGAAGACAGTAATCTCATGGGCTTAAACAAGGAGCATTTCTGCAAAGCACTAAGAACTTTCTGTGCCAAGGGCTCCCCCCTGAGGAGGGTTGGTTCCAGGCAGCTGGCATAAGGCAGGAAGACTTCCTGGAAGAGAAGAGCACACGCCCTTAGTTCTCTTAGCTTTGGGAAATGCTGTGCTCCTACGGATGCTTCTTGAAAAAGGCCCAAGTGCAGCCCATGACCAGCTGGATAACAACTTCGGGAAGTCACAGGCTGTACTTGCCATGGAATCCAGACTCCACGGAGTGCAGTGTGGGTCTCCACCAAGAAGTAGTTCCTGCCCACTGCCTGAATTGCTGCTTCCTGGATGTGGGGGACACAGTTTTCCCACTTCCAGGAAATGAAGCCACGATGGCACCTAGGGGTTCTCCCAAAGAGAACTGCAGGGCAGAGTTTGGGGTGTCATCCTAACATGTCCAAGGTGTTCTTCCCCCTTAGGGGGATTGTCTTTCTTTCATGCCCCTCCATCCCTCCCTCTGGAGGGAAGGACAACTTAACAGCTACAGAAAGACAAATCTCCCTCCTTCCCAGGGTTGATGAGAGGAAGAAAAGAGAAAGTGCATCTCCAGCATAGGTGTAGAGATGGTTCAGAGAATGTCTATCATCATCAGTATTTATCTGTGGGCTGATCCCTTTTGCTCCCTGCTCCTCAGTTTTCTCATGTACTCTGTTGAGATTAGACTGAGTGATAGCCAAGGACCCTTCCCCTTTAAGAACCACCCCCTCTCTGACCTGCTGCTTACTAAGCATCTTCTGCAGCCTCAGTCTTATGAGCTATGAAGTGGGACACCTGGGCCTAGTGGAAGTTCCTCAGAAGACTGAGGCTTTGTCGTCACCTACAAAGCAAGGACAATATCTGCACCTGGCCCCAGTACAGTGCCTGCCATCTAATGAGCCCTCAGCAAATACTTATGGAATAAATGAATGAATGAACAAATGAATGAAATAGATATACTGTTTCCACGCCACCATGCTGCCTCTGTAAGATGTTAAAACTATACTAATTTACCACTTTTATTATTAGAAGACATCACCCTAGCCCTCTTGGAAGTTCCCCATTTTTACCCCACCCCACGAGTACCAATAGTATGGGGAACAGGAAGAGGTCATCTTAGTCCATCAGGCTGCTATAACAGAATACCATAGATGGGGTGGCTTATAAACAACAGAAATTTATTTTTCATAGTTCTGGAGGCTGGGGAGTCCAAGATGAAGGCATCCACAGATTCAGTGTCTGGGGAGGACCTCCTTCCTGGTTCATAAACAGTTGTCATCTCACTGTGTCCTCACATGGTGGAAGGGGGAAGGGAATTCCCTGGGGTCTCGTTTATATGGTCACTAATCCCATTCCTGAGGGCCCTACCCTCATGGCCTGATCACCTCCCAAAGGCTTCATCTCCAAATACCATCACAGGGCGGGTTAGGTTTCAACATATGAATCTGGGGGGACACAAGCATTCAGTCCATAATAGAAGTTCTCAAACCTTAGTCTTCTATATAAACACCACTGGGGAGCTTGCTAAATGGCAGATTCATGGGCTCACCCCAGAGACACTGAAACAAAATCTTTATGAGAAGAGGCCCAGAAATCTGCCCTTAGTGTGGTTCCTTTTTTAAACATTTTATTGTTGAAACGTTCAAACATTGAGCCAATAATAGCATGAAACCAGGTCCCTATGATCCAACATTTAAAAATTTCAACACATGACAATCTGGTTTCATTTATATCCCCACCCACTTTCCCTCCAAATCCTGGCTATCATATTGTTTCATCCAGATATACTTCCATTTATATTTCTAAAAGACAAGTACCTCTTAAAAATTCCTAAAATAAATAACAATAATTCCTTAATACTATCAAAAGTGCAGTCATATTCAAATTTCCCCAATTGTCTCATAACTTTTTTTAACATTATGGGAATTTTTATTGAAATCAGATTAAATTTATTCATTAACTTAGGGGAAAATCAACATCTTTTTTTTTAATTAATTAATTTTTTGGCTGCATTGGGTCTTTGTTGCTGTGCGCGGGCTTTCTCTAGCTGCGAGCGGGGCCTACTCTTCCTTGCAGCGCGTGGGCTTCTCATTGCGGTGGCTTCTCTTGTTGCAGAGCACGGGCTCTAGGCGCATGGGCTTCAGTAGTTGTGGAGCTTGGGGTCTAGAGCGCAGGCTTCAGTAGTTGTGGCGCACAGGCTGAGTTGCTCGCAGCATGTGGGATCTTCCTGGACCAGGGCTCGAACCGGTGTCCCCTGAACTGGCAGGCGGCCTCTTTACTGTGCCACAAGGGAAGTCCCAACATCTTTAATAATGACTGTTTCTATCTGAGAATGCGTATCTTTCCATTTGCTCATCTTATTTTGTATCCATCAGTGTTCAAGTTTTTTCATATAGGTTTGCATCTCTTGTTAGTTTTATTATTAGTTATTTTATCATTTTTTGTTGCCATTGTAAGTGGGACTTTCTTTTTCCATTATATTTTCTAGCTAGCTGTAGTTTGAATATATGAAAGCTATTAATTTATGTATGTTTTTGTACTCTGCTACCTTACTGAGTTCTCTTATTGTTTATAGTAAATTTTTAGTTGACTTCTTGCGTTTTCTAGGGAGACAACCGTATTGTCTGCAAATAATAGCATTTTCCTCCTTTTCCATTTTTACACTTCTAATGTCTTTCCTTACCTAATTGCATTGGCTATTACCTCCAATATAATGTTAAATAATAGATGTGGGCATCCTCATCTTGTTTGTGACTTTAGTAGAAATGATTCTTGAATTACCGTTTAACAATTAGCAGTTTTTTTAAAAAATAAATATTAGTACCAAAACTACTCCATTTGGCTCTGAAACACATATATTTTATCACATTAGGAAAAATGCCCTTGATTTCTATCTTATAGAGTTACTTTTAAAAATCAAGTGTTGATTTTGTCAAATGTTTTTCCAATACATATGGAGATGATAATTTGATTTTCACCCTAGATCTATTAATGATGAATTTTATTAATAGTGTTCCTAATTTTTTGGTGGTTTTTAAAAAAAATTTAAGTATAGTTGATTTACCATGCTGTGCTAGTTTCTGATGTACAGCAAAATTTTATATATATATATGTATGTATTTTTTTCAGTTTCTTTTCCATTAGAGGTTATTAGAAGATATTGAATATAGTTCCCTGTGCTATATAGTAGGTCCTTGCTGTTTATCTATTTTACATATAGTAGTCTGTATCTGTTAGTCCTATAACTTTTCTTTTTACAGTTGGTTTGTTCAAATCAGGATCCAAATAAGATCCATACCTTGCAACTGGATAGTCTTTTAAGTCAGTTTTTTTAAACTCTTATTTTTTAATAATTTTAGACTCACATAAAAGTTGCAAAAATGATACAGAATTCCTGTGTACCCTTTACCCAGCCTCCTCCAATGATAGCCTTACATAACCACAGTAGAATTATCAAAACCAGGAAATTGGCATCAGTACAATACTATTAAAACTACAGATTTTATTTGGATTTTACCAGTTTTTATATGTATTCATTTTTCATATTTTTCCTTTTGTATATGTCTATGAAATTTTATCACATGCATAGGTTTGTCAGGATACAGAACTGTCAGGATACAGAGCTGTCATCCACAAAATCTGTGCTATGTCTTTTGTTGTTGTTGTTGTTGTTGCGGTACACGGGCCTCTCACTGTTGTGGCCTCTCCCGTTGTGGAGCACAGGCTCCGGACGCGCAGGCTCAGCGGCCGTGGCTCACAGGCCCAGCCACTCCACGGCATGTGGGATCTTCCCGGACCGGGGCACGAACCCGTGTCCCCTGCATTGGCAGGCGGACTCTCAACCACTGCACCACCAGGGAAGCCCAAAGGTTGAATTTTTTCACTCAGCATAATGCCCTTGAAACCATCCAAGTTGTTACAATTATCAATAGTTGATTTGTTTTTATTGCTGAGTAATATTCCATATTGTCACTTTTAACTAATAGGTGTCCCCTCATCTCTTTTGTTTTCTTGCTATTTATTTATTGAGAATCTATCCTATAAAATTTTCCTCATTCTGGATTTTGCTGATTTCATCCCCAGTGTCATTTCACTTGTTCCTCTATTCCCAGTCCTTCATATAACTGATAGTTAGATTTCCAGGCCTAGTCAGAATCAGATGGTTCTCTGTAAGGAACCTCCATCCCCACTGGCAACTCTGAGGCACATGTTACTGAACACACTTGGAGAAAGTATACTGCGGAGGAAGGAAGAAAATGCCACGGGGACTAGGGCAGTCTGAGGAGGCTTGCCTGTAGGAGAAGGGCTTTGAACTGGGGTGGTGCTCCAGGCAGGCAGCTTCAGAGGCTGAATGTGAGGCACCACTGTGGCAGAGGAGGGGTTAGGGTTGGACAGAACGTCCTGTGCAGGCTTCGTGGTGGGTTCTATGGAAGGCTGAGCCTGGGACACTGGTGAACCTCCCCCCACCCGACTATCAACTCCACTCCTGGGACACTTCTGAGCTGAGAACAAACCCAAGTGACTGGAGGGCGTGCACCTGGGGGAGGGGGCAGTGCCTAGCAGGGCCATGTTGGGGGTCAGGTCGGAGGGCTGTGAAATTGTCCTAAGGCCCTTATGCACCCCAGGCTTCCACCACAGCCTCTAGAGGTCTCCTTGCCTCCAACTCAAGAGGTGGATGGGGAGCTGAGAGGGAGGAGGACCTTGGAGCATGGGCAAGGTTCTCAAGGTCAAGAGGGCACTCCTGCTCTTCAAAGGGACTGAAACCCTCTGAAGCCCATGTCACAGGGGGGCTGTGCCATTTTCGCTTGCACACTTCCCTCCGGAGAAGTGAGTGTAGCCATCCAGGCTGCATGGTTGGAGAGCTCTGATGTGCCAAGTGTCTCCTCGTGTTATCCTGGTCTCTGCCCCGTGCCCTCCAGGACCAGAGAAATAAGTGCAATCCCTCTTCTACACTAAAGCCTGCAGGGTGCTTGAAAGCAGCACCCCCAGAAAGACTGGCTGCAGCTTTCTGCTGTTTACAAGGACTAGCACATCTGATCCTCACAGCTCTTTCATGGGAGGCTTATTATTACTATTACTGTTGTTGTTTCTTGTTTTGTTTTGTTTTGTTTTGCCATGCCACATGGCACGTGGGATCTTAGTTCCCCGACCAGGAATCGAACCCATGCCCCCTGCAGTGGACACGTGGAGTCTTAACCACTGGACCTCCAGGGAAGTCCCAGTTGTTGTTGTTTCTGTATTACAGAAGCGGAAATAGGCTCAGAGAGGTCCCACAGAATTTTGATGTACATGCTTCTCAACCTTGTCTTCCCCTGTCACATTCCCTTGAAACTTGTCTTCTTCAAGCTAAAGAAGTCCAACCTTAATTCCTCTTACTGCCATGAGGGTGTCCTTTGCTTTTCCTCAGTGTGCCGGGATGGAAGACCCAGGATGGGAGATCCTGCCTTCTGGGCAGGGAGGGGCAGAAACTGAAATAGAAACCTTTTCTTGGGCGAGTGAGGAGAAGGTGGGCCCCATCAGACTACAGGAGCAGCCAGATACCTGGTGGGGTGAGCTGGGACTACTGTTGCTCATTCTGGGAGAAGTTTGGGATTGGGGGGCCTTTCCTGGCATAGGAGGGGCTGGGGAGTTCCCAGGGAGAGGTCACTCTGTATCAGTGGAGTCAGTGGGTACAGGCCCACAGAGGCAGGAGCAGGAAGCTGGTCTTGATAAGGCACTTGGAATGGTATGGCTGGAAGACGCTTCTGTGGTACAGATGGGGAAAAGTGAGGCCCAGAGAGGGGCAGAGGCTTTCCCAGAGACACAGAGCAGGGCAGGAGCCCAGGTCTGGACACCACTCCACTGCCACTTGGCTCTCCCATCAAGGAGCCTGGGGGGGCTTCCCTGGTGGCGCAGTGGTTGCGCGTCCGCCTGCCGATGCAGGGGAACCGGGTTCGCACCCCGGTCTGGGAGGATCCCGCATGCCGCAGAGCGGCTGGGCCCGTGGGCCATGGCCGCTGAGCCTGCACGTCCGGAGCTTGTGCTCCGCAACAGGAGAGGCCACAACAGAGGAAGGCCCGCATACCACAAAAAAAAAAAAAAAAAAAGGAGCCTGGGCTGTGCAGTGGGAGAGGGTGCATCTTCAACTAGGTCCTTGACGACTCCTGCCAAGCTTCAGAGATGGCCTTATGTGAGCACTTATCATACTCAGGACACAGTGTCAGGGAACAGTACCTGTCCTGTATAGGTATGCAGTGCTGTGGTATTACAGCATGCCATCAGAGAGGGCAGGAGTAACCCAAGGACACACAGCTAATACATAGTAAAGCCTGGACCTTGTTCTCCAAGGTCTGGGTCTTCTCAGCCCCAACAGAGCCTCCTGGAAGAACACAGTCTCTCTAGCCCAGACTGAGAGTCACAGGAAGGGGGTACAGATGTTTGTGGGATCTGGGCTATCTCTGGCTTCTCCCAACCCTTCCACCTGCGTCCCATCCCACATGCCAGCCTGTCAGCTTGTATTGAGGCAGACACCCAGGGGCTCTGTTGATAAGCTGGGAACTTCTGAAGTTTCTTCAAAATGGATCATCTAAATTTCCCACAGTGTAAGATTCCATGCTTTTCACTCTTCAGCAAGCAAACTCCTGCCTATCTTATAAAACCCAGCTCAGAGGCACAGCAAATGACCATGTACAAAGCCACAGAGGGAGTCACATCACATTCCAAAGAATCTTACAGTCCATGATCTCTGACCACAATGAAATACAATTAGAAGTCAACAAGAGACATAAACCTCCCATAGGTTGAGAAACTAAAAAACACACTTCTAAATCATCCATGGGTTAAAGAGGAAATGACAATGAAATTATGAAATATTTAGAACTGAATGATAAGGAAAGCACAAGCAGTTTCTACTTCCTTTGTGAAGTCAAAGTCCCTGGGCCCACGTGCTGAGTATCTTCCCCTGCCCCTCCAGATGCACTCCAACCTCCCCCTCCAAGCTCTAGGTCACAGGAGGCTGACCTCTATGGGCTGCATCAACTGGTTCCCTTGTCCTTGGCTTCTGGTAGGATTTGGCCAATGGGGAAATCTTGCCAGAAATCAGAGGGAGGGAAGTGGGGCCCCTTTTTACCCCCAGTCCTTTGCAGTATGATTGCTGTGGGCTGGGTTTGTCCCTCGAGCTCGGGCCACAGCTCTGGTCAGTAGTGCCATCCTCATGGCTCCCACTTTTACCCCTCCCTCCAGCCTAGGATAGACAGCAAAGGGCTAGTCCTTTGGTGATATGCTATCCCTGTGGTTTCCCTACACCCTGACTATACTTCTAAACACTGCTTTCTTTAAACCCTCCTCAAAGCACCCACTTTGGGTATTCCATGTGTTTCACACCGGTAACTCCACACTTGCCAAGTGCTCGCTGTCAGTCCATAACCGTGTTCTCACAACTGGATGACTAAGCTCTGACCTTGTGTTATCTCTGTGTGTTGACCCCCCAGCTGACCTGTCAGCACCTGAAGTCAGCAACTGGGTCAGCTCCGTCACCTGATCCCCTGCTTTCAGTGCACAGCCATGCTCAATAAAGGGTATTAATTAGGATATCAAACAAATGAAGGACTAGGTTTGAATTCCTTCTGCATACACTAGAGCATACAAATGTTGGCCTATAGAGGATCTGGGGCTGAGTTAAGACTCAGACATCAAAAAAAAAGAGAGCTTTAGACTGGGATAAAAATAGGTATTCAACAAAAGAATCTTCAGTTCTATGAGCTAAGATTTTTAAGGATCCAGTGTGTTCTCATGCTATCAAGCAAGCAGAAGATCCAGACACAAGGGGAGACCAGTGGGGCTTCTGTGCCATGTAAATTCCCATCTCCTGCCTTGAGCTCTCCCTTATCCCTGCCTGCTCACCTCTCATACCCCTCCAAGGTGACTTCTGTAGCCCATCTGTCTGCCTTGGCTCTCCCACCCTAGAAGGCCTCGAACCTTCCCTACCACCCTAGGGCAGAGCCAGCCAACTGGTCCCTGGGCCTCGGGTGCACCGTGTGCATTTTGTGCTGCTGCAGAATATTTGTCTGCCCTCAGGGGAAGAACCCAAGTAGAAAAGTAGCAAAAGCAAATCAGGTCTTGAAGGCTTTGGATTTGGCTGGAAGAAAGGAAGGAAAGAAGATATCCCAAAGTGGGAACAGCTGGAACAAAAATGTGGTGGGGGGAAATGGGGTGACTTCCACCCAGGAGTGAGGAGAATCTGCCCAGCCTGAGCCAAGACCCCAGCCCTGGTGAGGGAGGTGAAAGTCTGTGATTTGAGCACTCTTGAGGGCCAGTCCTTTCAGTGCTGGGGTAAGGGACTCAGCTCATTGTACCCAAGGCATTCATTCATTAAGTGCCTGCTATGTGCCAGGCACTATGCCAGGAGCTGAGGGTATGGGAGTGCATAGTGATCTCGACTCAGGGACACGCGAGACACAGAAGATTCTAGGAGGGCAAGGAAACCACCATTATCCAGCTCCAGACAGAAGCTGGGCTTGTCCCCATTTTACAGTCGAAGAAGTTCAGGCTGCCTCCTTGGCCCTCCTGAGAGGGCCAGCTCTTAGTCCTTTGCCCCTGGGAAGCTGGGGGAGCGATACAGACTCTCCGGAAAGGCGGGGGTATTGGGGTTGGGGGGGTCCCCTCTCCCCGCCCCTTCCCCGCCCCCGGGCCGCAGCGTGGCCGGGCAGGGAGGGCCGGGGCGGAGTTGGCGTCGCCTGGGGGCGGGAGGGCGACGCGGGCTCGGCAAGCAGACGGGATAGAGGACCGGCGCGGCCGGCGACGAGCGAAAGGAGGGGACCGCCTGCTGGGGATGTGACCTCGCAGCCAGACCGGACTCTCGCTAGCCCACCCGGCGGACCCCGTGAGTGAGTGCCCCTCGCGCCCCGCCGCGCACACGGCCCAGCCTCTTTTCCACTTTCATTTCTCCGGCCGTCCCGGCGTGGCACCGTCCCGAGGCGACCTGTGCCCGAGCAGGCTGGCCACAGCCCTCGGTCCGGGTCCGAAGCTCTGAGCTGGAAAGTCGGGGCTGGGATTGAGGCGAGTTGGTTGAGGAGGGCGTGTCTCCTGAGGCGGAAATTTCAGGCCTGCTCCTCTGGGTCCTACGACCCGTCTGTCCTAGCGGCTGGGCTGGGGAGGGAAGGGCGTCAGGGGTCCCGGGAGAGGCCAGGAGTGGTCTGTAGGTGGCCAAGCGCCGCGGGGAAGAGCTGGGAGTCCTCGCCTCTACTTTTCTCTTGGATCTCTGCCCTCAGCCCTCCCGCCTGCCCCCACCCCCAACACACCAACACCCCCCCCACACACACACACCCACACACACCAACACACACCAACACACACACCCCACACACACACCAACACACACCAACACACACACCCCACACACACACCAACACACACCAACACACACACAACACACACCAACACACACCACACATACACCGCACACACACACAACACACACACACCAACACACACCAATACACACACACACACACCAACACACACACAACACACACACACACGCGCGCGCGCGCACTACTCTAGGCTGGATTCTGGTTTCAGACTGGGGCCAAGATCCTGGGTCAGGCCTGGGGGAGTGGCAGGTGTGGCTGAGCATCAGAAGCAGGCAGGGCCCCTCTGTGGTCTTCATTTGGGAAACCCAGATGCTCACCCAGGGAGCGAGCCATCACTAGCCACTTTAGGAGTGAAAGGACATCCAGAGTTAGGAAACGGGGGCCAAGAGGGGGAATGGCCATGGTTCGCAAGTTCAGGGAGGGGACAGAGATTCTGTGAGAGTTAGAAACTCAGTAAAGGGATGGGAGTGGGAAGTGAAGACAGACAAGTGGCATGGATACAAGGGCATCTATCCATCCCCCCACCCCCAAGCTTTCATTTTTCTGGGGAAAGACCCAGGCCTTGAAATTCTGCAGCAGGAAGGTGGGACTCTAGCTCACTGGTTAGGACACCAAAGTTGCTGTGGGGTGTGGGGAAGGCTCAGTGTGCTGGGGGAACAGGAATTAGGTTGGTCTAGTTGATGGGAAGATGCTCCCCCTTTCCCTCCACTCCCCTCCTTTCCCCTTATCTCCACCAGACCAGCGACCAGCCAGTGCAGGAAAATGGCCCTTTACTAGTTGTCATGCCCCACCTTATCCCAGTGTCCAGTTCTGCCATTGGAGAGCCCCTGCCTGTAACTTGCTGTGTGAATGCAGTCTCCTCAAGTCCCCTTACTGGGCTTCAGTTTCCCCATCCATACAAGAAGTGGGTTGGGCCAGTTGATTTCTCAGGGCTATTTCAACCCTATGATTCTTGATTTTGAGCTTTCCTTAAAGCCTGAGCATCTGCTGTGTGCCAGGCCCTGACCGAGGCTGGGGGGTGAGGCTGGTGGTGGACCAAATGGCCAAAGAGTAATCTCCACCCAAGGACAAAGAGATCTGGGTTCAGTAGAGGGGCTGTGGGAGGAGGTAGCATTCAACCTGACAGTGTGAGTCAAGCCAAGGGACCAGTGTAAGAAAACACACAGAAGCAGGAGTTGGGGTCGTGTTCAGGGATCAGGAAGAAGCCCAGGGTGGTTTCTGTAGGGAAGTGAGGCAGGAAAGCTAGGGTGAGGTGTTGAATGCCAGGGTGAGGGTCTGTTGGTAGCTGTCACTGAGGGGGGCTGTGCAAAGGTGGAGAGCTCAGGGACCCAACCTAATTGCAATGTGAATGATTTTGGAAGCTCCTGCCCCAAGCAGAGTTTAGAATGCAGGCTGCAATTCAAGCATGGAAATCTCTTGGATCAGGAAGTCCCACACTGGGGACTTCTTTGGGTGAGAAGTTGAGGGGTAGGGGATGGATGACCTGCCACATCTTTGAGTTTTTTTCAAGAGGACAAGATCCTGCTGGGAGACCTGCCCCTACTCTCCAAACTCCTCTCATTTTACCTGACTTCCCCTTCTTGGCCTGTGTGTTGTGTGTTTTAGACTTCTCCACTAGCTTGAC
This sequence comes from Physeter macrocephalus, assembly GCF_002837175.3. NCBI lineage: Eukaryota > Metazoa > Chordata > Mammalia > Artiodactyla > Physeteridae > Physeter > Physeter macrocephalus. The sequence continues at coordinate 15,452 of NW_021146393.1, forward strand.
TTGTCTGACATGATGACCCACATGTACCTTTGGTTCTACCCAATTGTCACCTTGTTCCCACCCTCCCTTCCCCAAAACTGTCCCAGTATTTCTAGAGATGTGAGAAAGGAAAATACTCCAGTGTCAGCTCTGAGGTCAAGGCCAGGCTTTGTGGCTGTATTCAAGCCTCAGTCTAGGGTTAGAGTCCAGGACTCAAATTGACCAGGGTCAGGGCCAGGTCAGAGGTCAGCCTGCAGCCAAAATGCTCAGTGTTTAGCCTACACTCAGCCTTAGTGCTCAGTCTGGGGTCAGGATCAGTGCTCATGTGGCTAAATTCCAGTAGGTACTTGGCTCTGCATTTCCCAAGAGCTCACACACTCACAGGGGAGATGAGGTGACTACCCTGGAAGTCCCAGGAACTTGGCCTGTGAGTGACCAAGGAAGTTGCATGGTCCAATCCATGCCTGCTGTAGGGGTCACCCAGCAGTGGTGGATGAGACTAGAACCCAGGTCTCCAGCCTCAAAGCCTGGGGCTCTTATCACTGTCCTCAAAGTCTGTCTGGAGACTGAGATCCTTCAATTCTAAGAGGCAAAGCAAATCCTCCTGAATTCTGGATGGGCCCAGCTGGGTGATTTGACTGCATTTTCCTACCTTCCAGTGCCGGGCACATAGTATGTGCTCTAGGAATGTCCACTGAATGTCAGGTGCAGTGGGAGGGGCCACCGGCTGTTCTGGTTTGTGTTTCAGGCTGGAGGAGGCTAGCTTGGAAGGATCTCCAGCCACTGCTGGAGGAAGTGGTGCCCTTCTAGACCTGCCACCTCCCCCTCCCTCCAGTGCCTGCAGCCACACTCAGAGGCCACCCAGCTGGCCATATGAGAGCTCTTTCCTTTCAGGGTAATAAAAGGAAAGTACATTTTTGGTAGAAAAGTCCCTCCTGCTCCCTGGGAATCCCCGGTGGCCGGATGGACTGCGGAATATCTCAGAGGAAGCCGAGGGCGGGGGCTCTCCCCCTACCCCCAGGACAATGCAGGCCGGCTCTCCCACGCTTTACCAACTAGCCCATGGGATCCCCAGAGGTCATCTTGTCCAGGCCCCTGCCTCCTGCAGGGGCCTCTGCCTGCAGGAAGCCTCTGCCAGCTCTCTAGTGGTTCACAGCAAGTCTGAGGAGCACCTGTCTGGAGCCCAGGCCCAGCACTCTCTGAGACACAATGAAAGTGGAGAGGAAACTAAACAAGATGGGAGGGCTGTGGACGCTTGGCAGGGGGAGCTAGGGTATCTAGAAATAGGGCAGGATGCTGGACTGTGGGGATGAGGAGGATTTAGATTCCAGGAAGAGAATTCCAGGCCAAAAGCCGAGAGGTGGGAGGGAAATGATGTGTTGGGAAGTCAAGCCCATTTGGTAAGGACCTGACCACCATGCTCCCCCATGCCCTTGGCCCTGTGGCAGGGCATCCGCAGGGCCTGCCCCTGGACCCCTGGCCCTCGGCCCATCCTGGCCATGGCTCTGTGCCTGAAGCAGGTGTTCGCCAAGGACAAGACGTTCAGGCCGCGGAAGCGCTTCGAGCCGGGCACACAGCGCTTTGAGCTGTATAAGAAGGCGCAGGCGTCGCTCAAGTCGGGTCTGGACCTGCGCAGTGTGGTGAGGCTGCCACCGGGCGAGAACATCGACGACTGGATCGCCGTGCATGTGGTGGACTTCTTCAACCGCATCAACCTCATCTACGGTACCATGGCCGAGCGCTGCAGCGAGACCAGCTGCCCGGTTATGGCCGGCGGGCCCCGCTACGAGTACCGCTGGCAGGACGAGCGCCAGTACCGGCGGCCAGCCAAGCTCTCGGCGCCACGCTACATGGCGTTGCTCATGGACTGGATTGAGGGCCTCATCAACGACGAGGATGTCTTTCCCACGCGCGTGGGTGAGTGCCGCCTGGCAGGCAGGTCAGGCCTGGCTAGGGAGGAAGGGAGCCAGAGGGGCCCATCGCGCAGATGAGGCATTTAGCTTGATACAGCCATGTTGTAGAAGAGGAAACAGAGGCTCAGGGAGATCGTGTCTGCTCAAGATCAGGCATCTTGAGCTAGGGCTGCCTGGCTCCCAGTTTGGGGCCTCTTTTTGTCTGAAGCTTGAGTGTCCCTCCAGGGAACATGCTGGCAAGACCACTATGATTCTCAAAACCTTCCAGAACAAGTGCCTCATGGTGCTCCTAGCAGGTCGCCCTGCTTGGGCTGATCTGACTTGCTGCCTCCTGGGAGTCCCCTCTGACTCCTGGCCCCAGGAAAGGGAAAGGGGTGGGGCCCCATGGGGGCCAGACGGTATCTCCTCCTCAGTGGGCTCTGAAGGCAGAATTTTCCCTTGTCAGGACCAATCCGTGGAGCCTTTTCTTTTCTCAGCTGGGCAGCCTGGGCAGGTAAGGGTGGGGAGAGGAGATGAATGATGTCATCCTAGCCAGCTTCCCCACCCAAGGGCAGCAAGAGATGGTATTGGCTCAGGAGCTGAACAGACATGACCCTGTGTTCATCCCAGCAGCCCCGCCCCACCTGGCCTCCTGTTCATCTGTGTTAAGGCTATGGGAATCAGAGATGGGTGGGACAGGGTGGTCAGGCCTGGAGGGGAGAAGTTGAATGCTGAGGGCCTTGAGTCACAAATCAGTGCCCATGCCCCTCCCCAGTCGGTGGCCTTCCATTTCCTGCACTATCATGTCCAACACGGGTATCTTCATTTCACATGAGAGGAAACAGGCCGAGAGAGAGACAGTGCACTGAATCAGGAGGGACTCAGAACCAGCTCAGGTCTCTTGAGGCCCAGGGCCCCACGTCTAGATGGACAGGACAAGCCTGAGGGACCTGGGCTGGGCCTGGAAGGGCTCACAGGGAGACAGGGCTCAGCCCCACCCGAGAGCAGTGAGGAAGGGGAAGGGCCTTGTGGAACGGGGTGAGTCAGTGTGGGCCTGCGTCTGACCGCTTGTTCCCTTCTAACCTTCACCCCCAGGCCTGTGAGATCCCAGGTGCCTCTGCCACAGCAGAGAAGAGGGACTGGCCACCAAGCTGTCCACTGTGAGCATGGGGGACTGTACAGAAATTGTGCCTTTTTCACAGGTCCTGGACCTTGCCTCTGGCAGAGTCTGTGGCATTTATCCCTGAGGGGTGCTGCAGTGCAGTGCAAAGAGGGCTTGAATTCTGCCTCCAGTCTGTACTAATTAATAGTTGTGTGGCCTTGGGCAAGTGGTTCCACATTTATGCACCTCTGTTTTATCAAATCTAGAATGGCTGCCATACCCATTATCATACCAGGCCAAAGGTGCAAAGGACCCAGCACAGGGCCTGGCTCACAGACGGAAGGTTCTTGTGAGTCTTATTGACTATTTGAAGGACTGAGAGATATATAAACTTGTTCATGAAGATTTAGTAATTCTCAGGATTGGCATCTGGGGCCTGCTGTGTGAATGTTGCGAAGGGGAAGGAGTCGGTAGGGCTGGAGAGGCAAGTCAGGATCAGATCATGAAAGGCCTTGAGCAGGCGCCATGCTGGGAAGTTAGGACTCAATCCTGAAGGCCCATATTTTTAAAAATGGACCCCAGATATTGATGAACTCCCCTTGGAATTGCATCCAAGGGTGTTGTGTGCGAGCACCTACAGATGCACATGTTTCTAGGGAGAGTTTTGGCATAACTTCCATTATAGTCTAAGGGTTGGTCAGTGACCCAACAAAGTTGCAGAGTCCTGTTCAGGGTGATGGGAAAATCAGAAGATGATTTGTATTTCAGCAGAGGAGAGGCACAGTGCTTCATTAAAAAGGGAAGTATGGGAGAAAGCAAACCTTGATCTCTGTTTCCCACAGGGAAGTGTGCTAGGGAAGAGGCCATCTTGGGCAAAGGCTGCCTTTGTTGGGGAGGACAGGGTTGGGCAGAGTTTCATCATCAGATTGCTGATGCCCCGTATCTGCCCATCCCGCCCCCTAGGAGTTCCCTTCCCCAAGAACTTCCAGCAGGTCTGCACCAAGATCCTGACCCGCCTCTTCCGCGTCTTTGTGCATGTCTACATCCACCACTTCGACAGCATTCTCAGCATGGGGGCCGAGGCGCATGTCAACACCTGTTACAAGCACTTCTATTACTTCATCCGCGAGTTCAGCCTGGTGGACCAGCGGGAGCTGGAGCCACTGGTGAGGCCAAGCCCCCACTGCCCTCCCCCACCAGGGCTAGCCTCTGAGTTTTCAGATCCGAAGGCTACCTGCTTTAAGAAAATCCAATATCCAAGTGGGTATGTTAGGGGACCGCAATTCATTTAACAATGGATTTTGTACTTTAATAGTGACTTCATTTAAGTATCAGTTTACAAACACAGATCTGCAGCCTGGAGTTGGGAGGCCGTGGTGGCGGGAAGGGGCCAGGCTCAGGCAGAAGAGTAGCCGGGCCCTGTGGTTTGGAAACAGGCTGCCTGGCAGGTTGAGCTCTGACTGACCCCTCCCCACCTTGTGTCTCTGCAGAGGGAGATGACAGAGCGGATCTGTCACTGAGCCCAGACCTGGACCTTGTTGCCCATCAGATGGACCATCTGAACACAGAGTGGCCAGGGAGGGGACCCTCAGAAGTCTGGTAGCAGAGGGACCTGAAGGCCCTGGGCCCCCTCCACACACCCAAAGCCCTTGCACTTCTGGTTCTCAGGAGTCTGCCCACATGTCCCCCTGACTGTTTGTGAGTGGAGCAGGGAAGAGCTTAAAGGTGGGCAGACAGGTAAAAAGGAGCAGCTAAACCCTTAGCATGAAGTCTAGTCTGCTCTGACACTTGACCCTTCCACGATGGTTGCCAAGCCTGTTTGGGGAACTTGGGTGTGGCTGAAGTGATGGCAAGAAAGATGCAAGAGCATGAGCAGCCTGTGTGTGAGTTGACACGGATGGCATGTGTATATCGGTGTGTATGTGTATGATTTTGGCTGTGGGGTGTGTCTGTGAGAGCTACCTGCCTTAGACTGTTCCTGACACATAGTAGGCCCTCCATAAATGTTAGGTAAATTGATGGATGGATGAATGGATGGATGGAAGGGAGGAAGGAAGGAAGGAAGTAGGGATTAGGGCCATCGGACCATGACCACTTAGGAATGATGACAAGTCAGTCTCCCCATTTGGTGTGTCTATGTGTGTAAGTGCACGAACTGTGGTTGTAGATGTAGCTCCATGTTTGAATCTTCCAGGCTACCATCTTCCATCAGCATGAGTTCTGGGGAGCTACTGATGGGGGGAGGTGGGAAGGGGGGCCCTGCCCTGACTAAAAGCCTGGCCCACCATAGGTTCTGATTTGCTCAGCTAGAGATGCCCAGGAGCTGTCATTTCCCTCACCCCTCTGCCTCCAGGAGGCCTGATTATAGATAGCCTCATGGGCGTCGGGGGTGATTCTTCATGTCCACAAAGATCCCCAGTCCTTAAATCAGGAATCATATACTCCAATCTAGCTTCCTGAATCTCCAGATGTGGTTGTGAGGATCTGAAGCCCAGCACAAGATAATCCTCCAACCCACAAAGCTAGTGAGCTTGAATTGGGAAGCTCCGGAGCCTTATTTCCCGCCTGGGACATTGAGGACCACATAGCTGTGAATGGACTCTTCCAGGCTTGGAGAGCCCCCATCCTGCAAGTACCTGCCGCCTCCTTCCCAACCATCCCTGAAACATTCCAGCTGGTTGGATCTCAGAGCATAGCTATCCACAGAGAAACTGGCATGTTCGTTCAGTACTTATTACTCAGCACCGCCATGCCCAGCCATGCGCCCAGACCCACAGGTGGGGAAACTGAGGCAGGGACAAGGCCCTCCTCTCCTGGAGACTCCAGGCTGGGGGGCCAGGATGGAGAGCCAGAAGGAATCTGAGGATCATCCAGTCTCACTCACAGAATCATCCATGTACATGGGAGGAAACAAGCCAGAGGAGAGGCGGGAGAAACTGTCCAAGGCCTCCCAGCAAAGCTTTTGTGGAGCTGGAGTGGAAACCGGGGGTTCTAACTCCCACCCCTGGCCTGTGGATTGCTACACAGGGAGATGAGATGCACTCCAAAGGAGGGTTTGACAGCCCCTCTCCAGGATACAACTGTTCCTGCTTTGAGCAAGGATTTCTAGCCTGATGCCAGAGTGCCCCACCACCCCTGTGGTCTGCTGGGGTTGTCTGCTGAGCCAAACCTCCAAAATCATGCCCCTCTCCATGGCCCTGCAGCTGCCAGATCTCTGGGGAAGCAGATGGGGCTCCTGGGTTCAGCCAGCTGGACCTGGGACAGCTGCCTCCAGAGAAGTTCCCGAGGGAAGCACTGGCCCAGCAGCTTTGCCAGAAGCTCTGGTGTGAGGGGGGCGGTGGGGGGGGGGATGTGCGTCAAAGATTCTGCCAAGGAGGACTGTGGATCGGAAGATGGGAGTCTAGGCTATGGCCAGTGCTGATTACGCGGCAGGGGGCGGGGGATGTATTTTTTTGTGAAACAGAGGGAAATTTTATTGTTGTTATTTTTGGTAAAATAAAGGAGGCAAACTAAAGGCCCTGGTGGGAAGCTGTGGTCTGGGTGCCACATGGCTCCTGGGCAGGCTGTGGAAGGAACTGGGCCAGAATGGGGCAGGGAGGGCTTTTTGTCCTGAGATCCTGGGCCATGTGGAGGGCTGGCTGATGTGGTCATGTCTGGCCCAGCTCTCCAGGGTGGAGTCACCAAGGTTTTCCCAGGGCTCTGAGAATCCTAGACCCAGAATTCCTGGGCTAGGCTAGGAACCTCAGAGTGGGGAGGGCTGGCCCTTAGCTTTGTGGAACTCAGTCTCTTGGGAAAGTCTTTCCTTGTTTCAGCTCAGGTCACCTGGCACTGGCTACTCTCACTCCACCCCCTTAATCTGGATGGTTTATTGGAGCTAATGGGTTAAGGTACAGGGCAGAGATACAGCCCTAACTGTAATCACAGCAGAGGAAACAAACACTTCTCAAAAGAAGGCCGTCTGTCAGGTGCTGGCTAGAGCTCCAGGTGGTGGAAAGACATGGGGCTGACTCCTGAGCTTCTTCCCCAGGAGACACCTGACACTCTTAGCTCAGGTCTTGCTGTCAGTCCACTGCCCCTTACCCTCAACTGCCCAGCCAAGAGTTGAAAACCAGCTTGGTTCTTAAGAGTCAGCAAAGGCCCACCTAGAGCTCTTCCTTCTACCTGAGAAGGAGACAGCCTGGCTTTGTGCAGTGCCTCTCCTGGGAGACAGAGAGCTGGGTTCCAGTCCCAGCCCAGCCCCCAAGGTACTCTGGCATGTATTTCATGATCAGGTGTGGGAGTGAGGGACTTACTGATCTCTAAGCTCCTTCATTACAGTCTGTGGATCATTCACAATAATAACTAATACTATGTGTTAGGTACAGCTCTAGATGCTTGACATATAATAGCTTGTTGAATCGTTTGTCTTTGGCTAGTTGCCTAGCTCCCTTCCTGGTGCCCGGTATCCCTCCTTTCATTGCTGTAGGATCTGTAAGGCCCTGCACTCTGCAGCCCCTTCTTCTGGCTTACCAGAGGAGGCCCCGGTCCAGCATTCTAAAAGGTGGCTCTGCTTGCATACCTCCTATGACAGGTCACGCACTACTTCCTCAATTACTGGACAGCTTAGACTCTTAGAAACTTCAGGCTCTGGGATCATAGTTGTTCTGGAATACACCATATGAGCGTAGACTTATCTCAGAACTGTGTGGCCAAGGCCTGCACCTTACATGAGAATGTCTGAATACATCAGGAAGCCCTCACAAAACTACTTTGAGAAATTCAGAGAGGGATGCTTGGAGAAGACTAGACAGAGAAAGGAGAAGATAAAAGAGAGAGCTGAGGCCTCAGCTACACAGAGAAAAGAGCCCCCCATAGGGCAAAACTTGGCAGGAGAGGATCCTGGGAGAGGCAGTGTATTGAAGGTAGAGGGATAGTTTGGCTCGCTTCCTCATTCCCTGCTCCAAACATTTTTATGGATCTTGAGCCAACAGGAAAACAAAGCCGTCTGCAGCCTAGCTGCCCAGCCATTCTCCCCACCTTGGAGCAGAGCATTCACCTGCTGAGTAAAAGATGCCCCACCACCCTTGGCCCCCAGGAACACTGCAGCCTCTTGGAAGTTTCCTGCTGCCACTCCCACTGCCCCACCATCAGGAGCTGTGTGGAGTGTGTGGTGAAGGGAGCCACAGGCATGGCTGGAGCTCCATCTGATTTGGGGAGCCCTTCCTTAAGCCGTTCCTCCTCTGAGCCCCCCAGAGCCCTCATCTCTGCTGTTAACTGAACTTGGTTGCCACGCAGGGAACACAGCAATTTTGAGAACCTGGGTTGGAACACAGACCCGAATGACTGAGGATCATCTAGCTATTGAGACATTCAGGGAACAGAGATGGGAACAGGCCAGCGCGGCCTCTGAGGATTTGAAGCTTGGATGGGCCTGGAAGGCGATGGTGGGAGAGGTCAACTTACACAGGGGCTTTCAGGTTGAACTGAGAGATTCTGGAAGTGACTTACTTAATACAGAAGCTTGGGAGAACCCACCCCGCCTCCAGCAGTCACCCAGACTGGGAAATCTAGCAAAGCCTTGAATGTTCCCTATTGTTCCAGACCTCCAGACCTCCTTCCATCATAGAGATGAGAGAAGGGGAAAGAGAACGAACATTTGTCGGGTGGATGATGGGAAGGAAGTGCAAGAGGCTCTTTCACGAGCATTGCTCACCAGACCCTCACAGCAATCCTGAGACAGGCAGGGAAGGGATGTTTACTTCCATTTCACAACGGAGGAAGATGGGAAGGAAGTCCAAGAGGCTCTTTCACGAGCATTGCTCACCAGACCCTCACAGCAATCCTGAGACAGGCAGGGAAGGGATGTTTACTTCCATTTCACAACGGAGGAAGATGGGAAGGAAGTCCAAGAGGCTCTTTCACGAGCATTGCTCACCAGACCCTCACAGCAATCCTGAGACAGGCAGGGAAGGGATGTTTACTTCCATTTCACAACGGAGGAAACACACTCAGGGCCTGACTTAACCCCAAGTCAGCACTCTCACTCCCTCATCACACTTGCAGCCTGGGGGAGGGTCGGGGGTTGGTTGAAATATTAATTTATTTGCAGGTAGTTTTCTGCAAGAAATGAACTTTTTACTTTTTTTATTTTAAACCACCATTACCCACTGGGGGTAATACTTTACTCAAGGAGAAACTCTCAGGGTGAAATTACAGGCACGCAAACCTTTTAAGAAATTTTACAGAATTCGTTCTCGTTTTTAAAACGACTGGCAGAATTTCCCCATATGTAAAAGGGATTTAAAAAATTCCTTCCCGGCATGCAGAAGCGCTCGGTAAATATAATTATACCTGCTGCTGCCGAGCCTCCTCCCTCCTAGCGCTTCCCGGGTTTCCCGACCTCCACTCAGGAAAGGCACTGCCACACGAGCTAAGCCCCGCCCCTATCCCAGCAACCTCCCCGCCCTTCACCCCTCACGCCTGCGCAGTTTGCTTGGCCCCCCAACACTCGCTGGGCGTAGCCATCAGGGCGCAGGCGCAGCTCCTCCCTGCACGCCATCGGGCCCACCCCTCGAGGCTAGTATATTTTCTTCCGTG
>NW_021146394.1:0-25000 GCF_002837175.3 Physeter macrocephalus
TTTGTTTTTTACTTTTATTTTGAAGTACTCTCAGGCTTATCAAAAAGTTGCAAGTACAGTACAAAGACCTTTTTTTCCCCAGACCCTTTTGAGGGTAAGTTGTTGACCTGAGGCCCATCATCCCTGGGTACTTCAGTGCGTATTCCCTACCAACAAGGACATTCTTCTACACGACCACAATACAACCATCAAAATCAGGAAGCTGGCCTTGTACATGGGTACAAGCTATTCTTCAGACATCATTCAACTTTTGCTGATTGTCCCAGTGTCGTTTGTAGCAGAAGGATCCAGTTCAGAATCATGTATTGCAATTAGTTGTTGTGTCTCTTTATTCTTCTCAGTCTGGAACAGTTCCTTAGGCTTTCATGACCTTCAAACACTGTTGAAAAACACAGGCCAGTTGTTTTGTTGAATATCCATCGACGTGCGTTTTCTCATGTTTCCTCTTGTTTGCTCTGGCTTATCCATATTGGGCAGGACATCAGAAGTAATGAGGAGTTCTCACTGCATCCCATCAGCTCACATATGATTTGCACTGGTCTCATTACAGAGTGAAGCTTTGATCACTTGATTAAGGTGGTGTCTGCCAGGTTTCCCCATTGTAAAATTACCTTTCTCGTTTGTAATTAGTACATATTTTGTGGGGAGATATTTTGAGACTATGTAAATATCTTGTTCTTCAAACTTTCAATTTATTCATTTGTATATTTTTATCATATAAATTCATGGACTTCTGTTTTATGCAATGGTCTATAATCCATTAATGTCATTGTTTATTCTGATGCTCCAGTTGTCCTCGGCTTGGCCAGTAGGTGCCCCTTCAAGTGGGTTCTGTGTCTTTTTGGTTTTGTCCCCATCATTCTTTGAGTACTTCCTTGTTTTCTGGCAAGCCAAGGTGTTCCTTCTCAGCCCTGGAATCAGCCCTTTCTTGACGGAACCCTGGCACCTTTTAGTGGAGAATAGTATTTAGAAGCCAAAACCTGGGTCCTAGGTGTGCTCATTACCATTGGGGTGTCACTTCTCCCAGTTTTCTTTCATGGACATAAACATGTAAGCATACATTCACACATTTACATCTACATTTATTATATCTATATTTATATCTATATATCTACATATGTTGAAAACATACATATGTTCCTAAGAACATGAGTTTAAGGTCTCAGATTCCAACCGTACACCATGGGGTACATTCTAGCTTTCTCTCTTTCCATTGTTGTAACTGTCTTCTATGACGTGAGAAACCTGGCTCCCATCCCATCATCTACAGTATGTTTCATTGTTTTATCAATACTTTGTATGTAATCAATTTCCCATCACTGTCACTGCCTAGCACACCCCCGCCACCCTCTCAGTGCAGATGTCCTCATCCTGTTGAGGCTCCAGCACCATATGCTGGCCCATCCTTCTGCATGGCTATCTCCTCACTCTGCTCAGGCTGTGATAACCCATTCTGGGCTGTCCCCCACTCCTCAGATGCTCTCCTCACCCCACTTGGGCTCTGACATCCCACATAGGCCACCTGCCCTCACATATGCCCCCTTCACTGCATGTGAGCTCTGACACCCCCACTGGGCCACATCCCACTCTCAGGTGTGCCCCCTTTGCCCTGTTCAGACTTTGAGACCCCTTGTTGCCCCCTGACACCCCATCGCTGCCCACTTTGTGTGGATGCCTACCTTGCTTGACCCCACTAATGGTTTTGGCCTAAGTTGTTCTGGAAGAGAAGGGAAGCGTGTACATGGTATATTTTGATGTACGAAAGTTTAACGTTTTAAAGAAAGTGAATCTCTGGACCTTTTTCTTTATGTTTTCTCAATTTAGTGCTGTGCTTAGGCCTTACCCAGTCATCTTGGCCCGGGTCGCCCAAAAGCAGAACTTGTGACAGGGTTCGCATGCAGTTTATTTTGATAAATGATCCCAGGGAAGAGGAGTGGGAGGCTGGAAAGAGTGAAACAGGGAAGGAGGGGAAGCCAAAACGAGGGAAGTGGAGGTTCAGTCCTGCTGGTTCTCTATAGGAACTGAGTGCAACGTGCCCCAAAATTGTCTCCCTGAGGCTTTTATCTCCCAAAGCCAGGTGTTGCCCTAGGGGGTGTTAAATCCCTTGCACTTCCAGGTTTGTGCAACACCAGAATGGCTGAGTGGGCTAATGCCGGTGCCCCCCAGGGCTGTGTCAGAGAAGCTGAGGCGAGAAAGAGAGAGCGAGAGCAAGAGAGGGAGAGAGCAAGAGAGTGAGAGAGAGAGATGGTGTAGCTGAGGTGAGGAGTTGGCATACCGCACCTAGTATAATGGCTGCTACAGCTATAGTCAGAGCAGAAGTGGGCTGAGAGGATGTGAGAAGGGGCATAAAAGATGTCTGGCACACAATCCAAAGATAATATAAGCATTAATCTGCATTTTCTCTTAATATGGTTGATTTTTTATTTTAATGTTTAACCTATCTGGAATTTATTGTGAAGTATGGTGTGAGGTAGGGATAGAATTTAAATTTGTTCCCTGATAGGTTGATCAATATCCCAAACCATAATTCACTGGATATTCCATATTTTTCCACAACCATATGGAATTCTGTCTTAAAAGTATTTTAAAATTTCAAATCTGCTGGGTCTGTTTCATTGCTCTGTCTGCCAGTTTCTTTGCTGGTACCACACTGTTTTAATTATTGTAAGTTTAGCATTCATTTTAATATCTATGGTGCAAATATCCCTTTAATGATGTTCTTTTTCAGAAATTTGTAAATGACTGGCTTAGAGGAACTTTTAAATTATTGCATTTTCAATTCCTTTTCACCTTTCCCCTGGGGGAAAAGCCCCCTACTTGTACGTTCTTCAGCTAAGTAGCAAACCCTTGTTTCACAGATGGCCAGAAGACATAAAAGCAGGAGATATGAAGACACAGGTGGTGTATTTGCACTCATGATGCTGCCTGCTTGTTAAATATACCTTCACAGAAGTCCTGTGACTTTAGGAATAGGTGGTCATTACATAGACCACAAGTACAGGCTTACAAAGGTTTTGCCCAAGGTCACACAGTAAGTATCAGAACAGTACAACAATACAGTTTTGTATTCAGAAGGGTCTCTAGAAAGAGCATCAATCTAGGATTCAGGACTGAAGTCTGTGCTTCTAATGGGAAATCTTTGGTCCTGATATGTATGTTTAAATTGAAGCACGATTTTAACTGAGGCTCCAGAAAGGCCTTCATAGAAATAAGGGGTGTGAGATTTTAGAACAAAAAATAATGGGGCATCTTCTGTGAGGGTCTTCAAATAGAGAATCTGGTTTTAAAGACCGTGTCCCTGGGACTTCCCTGGTGGTCCAGTGGTAAAGAATCTGCCTTCCAATGCAGGGGACGTGGGTTCGATCACTGGTTGGGGAACTAAGATCCCACATGCCGCGGGGCAACTAAGTCCACACACCACAACTACTGAGCTTGTGCACCTCAACGAGACAGCCTGCGTGCCGCAAACTACAGAGCCCATGAGCTCTGGAACCTGCACGCCACAACTACGGAGACCAGGCGCCCTGGAGCCTGTGCTCCACAACTAGAGAGGAGCCCATGCTCCGCAACAAAAGATCCCACATGCCGCAACTAAGACCCAATGCAGCCAAAATAAATAAATAAATAAAATAAATAAATATAAAAATAAAATAAAATAAAGACCATGTCCCAGACACAAAGAGCCAGTCCTCCTCCCCATTCCTTTAGACCCCCACCTCCGGCCCTGCTGATGGCTGATGCTTTGGTTGGCAACCACCGCAGGCAACCACAGTGCTGTCCACCACTGGCCTGCCTGGACCTCAGTGCTTACAGTCTCTTTGGCCCATTTACATCCTCTCAGGCTTGTAGCTTGTTCTCCAGTACGGCCTGAGTTGGCCCTTTTGTCCTGCCTATCCAGATCCTTCCCAGCCTGGGCCATCTCCTCTCTGCAAAAGCACCCTGGGAACAAAGATATACAAATAGAAAAGAGATGGTTTCCTTTGGTGAAGTTGTCCCTGCTCCCTAAGACACTGCTCTGGTTTTTTGTAAATTTCACTGTCCTAAAGAAACAGGATGCTACTTGTTTCTTGGTGGTGAGAAGAAAACATGACTGAATGCCTCCTCTGTGCCAGGCATTTGATGGGTCACCACATATAATCTTCCCAGCAATTCTATCTCCACTTTACAGATGAGAAGACTGAGGCCTCAGGGCTTATGGAACTTGTACTAAGTCATGTGGAAAATTAACGGTGAAGCCAGGGCAAAAACCCAGGTCTGTCTGACTCCAAGTCCACAAATGTGGGTGTTGGCATCCTACTGTGTGCCAGGCACTGTGCTTTCGGTCCATAGCTACCTCTTTATTGCCAAAGATTTGAGCAGATCAGCTGAGGACATTTTTTGGTAGTTCTCCATTTTTCTTTGAGCCATTCTCGTTTTAAGCACATTGTGTGTAGACTTTCAGAGTCTGATCTCTTGAGCTGGGCATGTTTGGAAAGTTGCAGAACAGTGGATATACAAAGGCCATGTGCGATGGAGTCCTATCTGTTGGGCCAGTCGAACCTCCTGTATTTGCTACTTTCATTTTCCTTTGGCTCCGGAAAGGATGGTTTGGTTTTGCAAACGAAGGCTGAGGACTTTTGCCAGCTTGCTAACTGCCTTGCCCTCATCAAATGTGTCAGATTCACAGAACATGGCTCCCCAGCTGTGGGCCCATGGTTGTGAGAATGCCTGAATAGAAAACCACTCATTTCCCTTTGCAAGAGAGGCGCCCAAAGCAGATATTTCACTATATTCCAATTTAGCCAAGGGAAGCCAGAACATGGATGCTGTTGCCAAGGAAACCACCTCCTTCCTCCCCGTATGCTGTGCATACGTGTATCACTTCATCTCTCCCCTCTCCAAGGTAATATCATAGCCCCGTGCTTGGGGAAGGGTTTTTAAAAAGACATATAAAACCTCTTAGCATTGAGAAGATTCATTAAATGATCTCACTCCAGAGGAGCTTAAATTATTCTTTTTAGACCCTTTCATGCCGAGCGTGGGGAAATGGCTGAGTCAATGCTATCTCTCGTAGCCCAGCTTGGTGTCTTGGTGGAAACAGTTTTCAGAAATAAACAAATCAGGGTGCAGAAGCTTAGACAGGGAGAGTGTGTGTGTAATAATAACGAGGCTGTCATGTAGCTGTAATGTCACCGGCTAATCCCTCCGAGTAGGTCTGCCGAGACCGCCTTGATCCGCAGGCCTCCTGGGCGCGAGACTGCATTTCACGGGGCAGGCTTCAAAGTGCAGACAAGAGAGGGTCTCTGTTGCAAGGCCACCTGTCAAAGGTCCCTGTGTTGGGAACTGCATAGGGATTTCTTGCGCCCAATCTGTTCTCCAGCCCAAGCTGGGGACTGTTTCTATCCTCACTCCAGTGTCTGGTCTCAGTCCGTCTTCCAACTCCTGATCACCCTCCTCATCCCCACCTGCCCCAATTCTGTATGTTCAGATAGATGCAAGTCACCCCCATGCCTCACAAATGAAAAGGCAAACTGGGCTCTGTTCTTGCTAATCATCTGGGAGTTCCATGTGTTGCCCTGATTTCACGGCGCCTTCTCTCAGCTCTTTCTGGCTCCTGGTACTCAGATCCCCTCCTGCCCATTGGATGAGTAGATTCAGTTTGGCTTCCTTTGTTCAATTAATGGCACTAGCCAAGGATATTGGCTTATATTAGTGGTTCCCAATATGGGGCAACCTTTTCCCCCAGGAGACATTGGCAATGTGTGAAGGCATTTTTAGTTGTTACGTCTGGGAGCAGATACCACTGGCATGTAGTGGTTTGAGGCCAGGGATGCTGCTAAGCATCCTACAATGCACAGGACAGCCCCCTACAACAAGAATTATCCAGCCCCAAATATCAGTAGTGCTGAGGTGGCGAAACACTGGCTTATACGTATTCTCTTTGCTCATTCATTTCATAAATATATATTCATTGAGTACCTACTGTGCACCAGGCTCTAAGCCAAGGACCTGGGTACATGAGTTAAACAAGATGGACGTACATCTGTTTACTTTCTCACTTAGAGCCAGCTGGGTGAAGTTAAACAAATAATTATACAACCAAATTATTTAAGTGCAGCTGGAATGCTGATAGCAGAACAGGCTTGGATCGCCTGCCCCAGTTCTAAGCCCGGCCTGGTGCCCCAGCCCATCCTGCCCTGGCTCCTGTGCGGTATGGAGGTCCGTTTCATCCCCCCACGGCCACCCCACCAGCTGGCCTCACGGCTTCTTTCCTGGACAAGCCACGGGCTTTTGTGCATTTAACTGCATTGTTGCTGATCACTGCAGAACAGTTAGGGGACAAGGGAAAGAACAACTCTGAGATGTCACAAAAGTTCCAGGACTTGGTCATCTTCTGAAGCCCCAGCCCCTGACCTGCCTCTCCTGAGTGATGTCTAGGATGGCAAACAGAAGCCTCCTCCAACTTCACCCTCTGCTTTCTTTCTAGGTGGGACTTACCAATCCCTACCTCTCAGGCTTCCTCTCACCAGCCCCCTTCTCTGATAGGCTTATTTAGTACCATACAGTCCTTTGGGGATAGGAGCATGGACTTTGGAACCAGACGACCTGGGTTTGAATCCCACCTCCACCACTTACTAGCTGTGTGACCTTGGACAAGTTGCTTAACCTCTCTGTGCCTCAGTTTATTTTTCTGTAAAATGGAGATAATAGTAATATATATCTTGTAAGGTTTTCAGGAGGGTTAAATGAGGTAGTATATGTGGAGTCCTTGATTCACAGTAAGTGCCATTTATGTTTTGCTATACTTATTACTATTTCCCCAGCATATTGGCCTGATGATGCAAACAAAGGCAGACGTTTCTGACTGGGCTGAGAGGCTTATGTGTGTTGTCCCATTGAACCCTCCAGTAATGCTGAAGAAGTTGGAGCATATCAAGTCACCTGCTCAGAGTCCCACACTGGGAGGTGACAGTGCCAGGGCTGGTAGCCGTGCTCTGTCTGCCTTTAAAGCGCGTGCCATGTCTCCCTATGTATAGTTGCTCCTGGCCTGTTGGGGAAACTCCACAGTACAGTATCTGAGAAATGCCAACACAGGATCCCACCTGGGTGACCAGCGTCAGCAGAGGGGCTTTGCCGTCTGGGAGGAAGCTACACTGCTTCTGTCTGGGTGGGCTGGGGTGGGCCTGGGTCATCTGCTACAGGGTGGTGGGACTCCAGGTACCCTGGGGGCTGCCAGCTGCCCCCATGCCCATGAGGCACCTCCTGGGAGGCTGGTGATGGTGTGGGGGCCACAGCCCTGCGCAGACAGTTCTTTCTGCTCTGCCTTTTCCTCCCCTACCCACCTGCTAATCTCGTTTCGACACACAAGCCTCTCCCTGCACTCCCCGCTCTCCTCCTCAATCCCTTCCCTGCGTTTGTACTTTATGATGCGGGACTTCGGTGAGGAAACTCATTAGAGTCATTATTCTGTGTGTAGAAATGTGTCTTTCATCCCATTCATATTTCATGTTCCTCCCACTTGATCTTTTGACGCTCTTTGATTCCTGATATTACACGACACACACACACAGCTCTTGTTGGGGTTCTTTCTTTCTGTGGAGTTGTCATTATTGCTCTCTGTGTGAGGAGTGCTCCTTGTTATGTATTTATTAATTTCTTAAAAAGATTTTGGGGTTGACACTGTCTGATGCTCTTGACTTTGATTGCAGGGGGAGGTAGCATTGTGATAGGAGGAGATGTGAGGACAGAGGACAAAGGTCTAGAGTCTTGTCCCCATGTTCCCTTTCCTTTCTAGAGGCCAGGCGTCCATCTGTGAAATGGGCAGATCCATACCCCATCGCCTAGTCCAACCCCTGCATGTGGCATCAAGTGGGGTTTTTTGGGTATTAGCATATGGTTTAATGCCGTGTAACTTACGGTAAAAGGAATATTTGGGAGGAGTCAGGGCCACCCACAGACCCACAGAAAAGGCTGAAGAATCAGCCCTGATGGGGTAGAGCAGGGAAGCTCTGGGGACCTGGGAGCAGGGTCCCAGCCTGTCTCTTTAGGCTCCATGGGTGGGTGGAAGGAGATCTAAAGGCTGTCAATGGTCCTCCTCTCAGCTCAAGGTTCAAATTGCAGGGAGAGAGCATGGGATCGGCTCAGCTTGGGTCACATGCCCAAGGAGAAGGTAGGGTGTTTTGACTGACAGTTGTATTAAGATTTCATCCAGTCAGGGCAAGGGGTTCCCCAAAGTAAGAGGTTGTTTCCAGAAGGAGGTAATGGGTTCTGAGTATGTAGAACAACAGATGCCCATTACACAGTCCAAACAGTGGAGGTGGCATGACCACTAGACAAAGAGAGGAAGAAGCAGTCCTTTCTGTCTCTAAATCTGTGACCAAGAGACATATTTCTGGAGCTCAGAGATTGCCTTCTAATTCAGGGGCTGGCAGACTTTCCCCAGAAAGGGCTAGACAGTGACTATTTTTGGCTTTCTGGGCCATATGGTTTCTGCCACAAGGACTCAACTCTGCCAAGACCTGAAAGCAGCCATAGGCAAGATGTGAATGAATGGTTCTGGCCATGTTTCAATAAAGTTTTATTTACAAGAACAAGCAGCATGTCCTGGACTGGGCCTTCAGATCAAAGTTGTTCTAGTAGTTTGCTCTCATTTCATGGAGGAGAAGCTCCCTCTCAGCTTTAGCAACCCTTGTATTTCTGACTGTGGTTCTCCAACTAAGCTCTGCTTCAGGATACCCCAAGGAGCCTGTCGAGAACACAGATGCCTGGGACCCCCTCAGACTTCCAAATCAGAATCTTCGAGATAGGCCCGGGGTCTGCATTTTTTAACATGTGCCCTAGGTGATTCTGGCCTATGTATGCAGTGTTGTGAACTGGTATAAGATGCAGTCGAGGAGACAAGATCATCTTCCATGAACCACAGGAGCAGTAGATGAGATAGGGTGGGCTTAGGAGCTGAGAGGAGGGGGGCTCCCGAGAGCTGGGGGAGAGTGTGTGTGCAGGGCAGGCTTTGTGGAGGAGGGCCCTCGCTGGCCCCGAGGGAAGTCTGAGCTGTCACAGCACTAACCTGGCTTTTTCTAGATATCAGTCTCTTTCCCCATCCTGTACTCTGCTATTAATTAGCCAGGAAGGAAGTTTATTAAAAGTCAGGGGCTAGGGCTTCCCTGGTGGCGCAGTGGTTGAGAATCTGCCTGCTGATGCAGGGGACACGGGTTCGTGCCCCGGTCCGGGAAGATCCCACATGCCGCGGAGCGGCTAGGCCCATGAGCCCTGGTTGCTGAGCCTGCGCGTCCGGAGCCTGTGCCCCGCAATGGGAGAGGCCACAAAAGTGAGAGGCCCGCGTACCGCAAAAAAAAAAAAAAAAAAAAAAAGTCAGGGGTTAAACCTGAGACATGTGGTTCCCTCCTCTGCAGCAGTGAGGTCTATGAACAGTTTTCTGTTTCCATCATTCTGAAAGGGCCACAGCCACAGCCCAGCCTCACTTCTCTGTCTTCCTCCAAGGCTCCTCTTTCCCTTCCATTTGTGTTCTGCTCCCTACAGACCTGCTTTCTCACAACCCCCTTTCTCCTTTGCCCCAGAACACCCACCTGTGGCTCTTTCTGATTGTGACCATGTTTGGCAAACTCAGCTCCTTCTTGCTATAATTGTTAATAGGACTAAGAGCCCTGGGAGTGGCTCTCTCCCATCCTTCTCCTCTTTCCATGTTTTCTTCTCCCCAAAACACCAACCCTTAAAACCTTAGGGCTCTCTTCTGTTGGCGGGGAGAGTGCACTCTGTAGGTGCTAGCAAAGCAGCTTCAGCCATAAGGAGGAGAATGGGCTATTGCTCCTGGGGTGTGGCCTGGACCCAGAAGACCTCTGGTCCTCACTGCCTCCCCTTGGTTCAGACAGGGAGGTCTGCTCATTACAATAGTAGGCATCTATTGTCTGCCCAGTATTCATCTCCTTCTGGCAATAGAACACTCTTTTCCTTGGAAATCTACTCTATCCCTACTCTGAGTCCATGTGGATGGATAACTCCAGAGTGTGCATGTGACCTAGGCCTGGCAAATCAGTGCATCAGGTTCTCCCTGGCACTGTAATTGGTCCAGGGCAAAGTTAGTCCAATGTTGGCATTCTTGTGGAGTTGTGGAGAGGAGAGCTCTCTCTTTCTGGATTTGGGGCTGTGATGCTGTCAACCTGGAGCTTTTGGAATCCCACATGTAGAAAGAGTGTGCCTGAGAATGAACACAGCTCAGAGGAAAACAAAGCCTAGAGACAGACCAGAGAGAGAACCAAAGAGCGAGAGAAGAAACAGAGGTCCAGAGGGTGTGGTTTGAGCTTCTGGATCCAGCTGGACCTGAAGCCAGAACACTGTTTGTAGACTTTTCTGCTATCTGAGTCTCACATTCTCTTTTTGGATTAAGGTGATTTATGCTGAAACTCAGAGTCTTGATTGATAGTTTACTTGATACTGGCAGGGTGGGTCCCTCAACAGGGATGTCTGAGCTGCAGGCAGACTTACCTAGTCAGCTGTGAGCTCCTTATGGTCCTGGAAGAACAGCCCAGGTGAATGCTCACCAGAACAGGTACAAACCAGGTAATTATAACAGGGTTAATCATAAGCCTCTTATACTCTGAAAGCTTTTCAGAACGGGCACACCTCCATTCCTGTCCCCATCCACGCCCCTCTTGCAGCACCTAGCAAGGTCCTCAGGAAATGTGTTGACCCAGGGGCAGCACAGCCCTCCTCACTACTACCCAGTCACCTGAACACCCTCCTACCATCCGTCTCCTTAGTATCACTCCACCCACCCGGTCTCCAAGCTAGAAGCCTGGCCTTCTTGCTCTCCTCAGTATGGCTCCAGCCTCTCCCCACTTGGCTGTCTCCACTACGACCGAGCTCAACCTTTCCCAGGAAGAAGCCCTGTGGCCTTGATGTGGCTGGCTGGATTTGACACCTACCTTGGGTGGCCTCAGTTCCCTTACCTGTGAAGGGGGATGAGGCAGTACCCTAAAAACGTGAAGTGTTCCCAAGAATTTGAATGCAGGGGGATACAATGGCCCTCTGACCACTCAACCAAGACATTAATCCATAAAATGGAGCAAAGCAAAGACACAGATTCCCTTTCAAGAGGCAGTGGGCCAGGAAAGCTTGGAAATTACTGACTGCATGTGTGTGAAGGTGGTGCTTCCAGAAAGGAGCCTTATCAGCCCATAGGAACAGAGGAAATAAGGTGTCCCCGGGGCACATGTTGGAGGGCCCAGGATGGCTGCACCGGACCTCTGTCATGAAGAAGGACTTATCAGAGCCTGGTGCCACTGGCTCCCCTCTGTTGCCGGTCCTTGGGGAGAGAATGTGCTGGTCAGACAGCAGAGCCATCTGCAAATGAATACACTGGCGCTTGGGTTTTGGTCATCATCCTTGGGAGCTCTGAGTCAGCATCCTGGAGTCTGTCGAGCCTGGGTGCTGATGACTGCGTTTCTGGTTTACAGGTCTGGGTCAGGCCCTGGCCCAGGGTTCTCAAGGTTGGGAGGTTATCAGTGTAACCGGTGGGCTCCACACCAGGGATTCTGATGGATGAGTTTGGGGTGGGGCAGGCCTTTCCATTAAACAGCTCCTTAGGAGGCTCTGAGCGTAAGGAAGGGGAGACCGGCTGCCAGACTCAGTGACCACACTGCTCCAGGCCACATGGAACCCACTGGAACCTCCAGCCTCCATGGAACCCCTACTCTGGTGCTGCTGATTGGCTTCTGGGTTCACTTGAGTGATTTCCACAGAGCCATTTTAATTCGCCCAAGGTCCTGTGCAGGCTTTGCTGAAATTAACCTTGCAGCACCAGGCACTCGAGAAGGAAAAAATGAGCTCTCTATTTGGAAGTTGTGAACAGAGTGGGAAAGGATGTGCCAGAAGTTGCCTCTCCTCCGAATCTTCCACCTCTGGACCCGTAGTTGGGTGTTGTACCATCTGGGCTTTTCTCCCCACAACGGGCGTGACTTACGGTAGACGCCATTGCCATGATCCTCTGCGCATCAGGATTTGGCTGGGATGACCCCCATTTGCAGTGACTTGGCTTTCTGGAACTGCGGAGGTTGTGAGTTGTCTCTCTCAAGCATTTCTGAGTGACTAGGGCCGAGCACAGAAGCAGCACCCCTACTCCTGTGCTCTGGAGTGGCGAGTCCTCCTCTGGCCCCTCTCCTAAGACTGCTGGATCAGGGGTGGTGTCACTCATCCGGCCCCTCCTAGGAGCTAACCGGAGAAGCAAAAGTCTATTCACTGTGGGCTCTATTACTTGATGTGACTGAGAAGCTCACAAGTATGGTGATTGTAGAAAGTAGAACATTTCTCTGGCTAGGCTCTATTGATCTGGACAAAATCATCTCAACTGCATAATACATTTTGAGCCGAAGTATACTCACTATCAGAACCGTGGACATCATTAGTATTACCTCGCTTCTATTGCTTTTTTCCCTCCACAAATCTCTGCTATCACCTCCACCTCACTTTCTCTTTGCACTTAATCCCATGTCCTGCTTTGCAGAGAAAATAGAATATGTCAGTTGGCAGTGCCAATTAAAGTTTCAGACATCGTCCACCATCCTGTCTTTGTTCTCTAGACCTTTTTCAACCAAGGCTAATGCCACCACTTTCTGCTGTCTTAAGGGCCCCTCGTTACTCTGTCTTCATGCTCTCCCTTTACTGAACTATTCCATCAGCATTTAGGTATGTTTGTGTCTTCTCCATATTCACAATGGGGTTCTTCTGCTTCATCCACCCCTCCCCACTCTCAGCTCTGTCTCCTCCTGGTCTCCATTCACAGCCAAACTTACTGAGAGAATAGCCTGCACTCCACACATTTTGATTTTGTGCTTTCCATGCAGGCTCAGGAATCTGCATTTTACAAACCCTCCTGGCCATTTGATGCATGTGGTCTTTGGACTACATTTTGCAATCATTGGTGGTCCTTGGTTTGAGCCTGTTCACTCTTCACCATTTGCATTTCTTTTGAAATCTCACCTGGCTCAAGGCATCGGCTACCACCTGGGGTCCACTTTCTGTCTCCAGCCCAGTCATTGCTCTTGAGTTTCAGAACCACATTCTCCAACTACCTCTGTGAGGATTTTCCAAAGATACTTGAAACGTTCAAAGCAGGACCTCTCATCTTCTCCAAGCCTGCCTGTCCCCATGCTCCCCATCTCTGTCCCTGGCACCATCAGCCACCCAGTTACCCAAGTGAGAAACCTCAGCTCCCCTTTCTTCACGGCCCCTTGCCAAAGACCCAATTGATTTCCAAGTCCCGTACACTAATTCCTAAATAGGTCTTAAATTCACCAGTTGCTCTTCATTCCCATTGCCACTGACCTGTCCAGGGCCCTGTGATTTTTCTCCTGGCTGAGCCCCTTATCTGGGCTCTCTGCCCCCAAGCTGGCTTCCTCCTATGCGGTTTCTGCAGTGACCGAGGGGCCTTTCCAGAGTTTGAGTCTGACCTTGTCATTCCCCTACATTCAGGCCTTCAGTAGTGTCTTGCTGCCTCTGTTTGGACAAAATGCCACTTTAGCCTGGCATAGAAAGCCTTTCATGGCTTCTCTCCCGTCCCCAGGTGCTCATTCATTGGCAAGATCAAGTAGTCACTTCTCAAACCTGGCTCAGTCCTGGGGCTGGGCAGAAAATTCAAAAGATCATGGCCAAGTTTAGCAAGTTTCTGTCCTTGAGACAAAATACAGTGGGTCAGACTGAAGAATCAGCTTCCTAAGAATCAGAGTTTTTACCCAGTGTTAAGCTCTATTAATAATTGCAAGGATACAAATAATTGTGAGGCACAGGTAAAGCATGAGGTCTAGAACCACCAGTACTGCTCCCCAGGACCTTTTTCTTTTGCCACATTCGGAAGTGCCCTGGCTCGGATTTATCAAAAGGGATCTATGTGTGATACATGTGAGGTATCCCTTACTAAAAAGGGAGCTATCTCGGTCACGCAGTATCTCCATTTTATTCTCTGATAGTTGCATAGTTCGCACATTTCCCAGGAGCCATACCCCATAAATCCATAAGGTCCAGGTTTGTTTACCATAAGCAGTGCTAGACAGATAGGGTACATCTTGCTAAAAGCATTCCATAGATAAGAACTCTTCTGCTAGCCAATATCATTAGTGTGTTTGCCAGGGGCTGTGTCATTAGTGATTATGAGGGCATATGACCGGGTCATCTTTTTTCTTCCCCAGTCAGGGTTGAGAATGGCCTGCTGCTAACTCTTTCCTCCCCAGTCCTGCTCTGCCTACCTCACACATGTCTGTGTTCCCAGGGCGCTGTCCTTGACTTCCTTCCATGACACACGGGCCATGGAAGACCTCCTCCATTCCTGTGGCTTCGTTTCTCTAAACAGAGGCTCCCAAATCCATATCTCACACCCTTGACCTTCAGACCCACACATTCCACTGCCCGCCAGACACCAGCACCTTGATGTCCTCCAGGTCCTCAAACTACATGCCATCGCTGACCCCTTGTTGCCTCTCCAGATCCGTTCCTCCTCCTCTGGCCCCCCTCTCAGGGCAAAAGCACCCACATCCACCTGGTTACCCCCAAACCTTGAATCATCCTGGTCCTCCTACTTGCTACTCTTTGACTTAGGGTAAGTCAGAGAGGATAATCTCCCCAAACCTCAGTTTCCACAGGTGTAAAATGGGGATAATAGCAGCATCTGCTTCACAGAGCTGTTGTAGGATGAGATGAGATGGTGATGATTAGGTGATGAGGGCTTATCACAGTGGCTGGCACCTCACCACTGTGAGAATTAATTCCCTTCTCAAGCTCCCCTTCAGATAGGTGAGAAATGTGTGTGCCTCCTATTAACATGAGCGTAACCCCGTATCTTGTGAAATGACAACCCTGGTCTGATTATGCTCAGGGAGCATCCCCACCTGCCTGCCCTGGGCTGCGTGACAAAAGCTCCCTCATGTTAACTGACAAACGAACACTGCACATCCATACCTTCCGTGTGATCCGCAGACAATGCCTGCTTCCTCCCAGCCATAGGGCAAGGTCAGGACGACAGTCTAGTTTCCCTCACCGTGTACCCAGCAGCACTGGAAGTGAGAGGGGCAAGCTGTTCACAGGCGTGGCTGGAGGAGTGTGAGGTTGGGAGCAGGGTGGCCTGGTCTGTCTGCTGGCTGTGTATTTGGGATTGAGTCCCCTCCCTTCTGTGAGAGCAAATGGCTGGCCCATTAGACCTGGAAGGGCTTTTGAGTCTGATACTTGCTGATTCCAGGCTCTCACTGAGTATAGCCTTAGAACCTCATAAAAACGAGGCTCCCATTTTCACTGTTGGAGGAAGAGTCTAGAAAGTTCTCTAAGAGACAGAGTTAAGAAGCCAGCTCAGCGGTTGGAGAAAGGCCCACCCTCAAAATACGATGCTGCTGAAGGCACCAGAAGAACGTCTCTTCCTGGAGACTCAAAGCCCAGCGTGGCCTGTGTGTCTAGGGGGAGGCAGAGGAGGGTATTGGGACTGGGGAGGGGACAGGGCAGATGTTCCTTTGTTCAGACACTCGCTCACCCATCAGATATTTGTTGAGTGCTTCCTGGGCTCAGGGAGCATGGCAGAGTGGAAGAAGGTCTGCAGTCAGTCGGAGCTCCGTTTGCCCTCAGCTCAGCCTCTTACTCAAGTGTGACATGGACAAATGGCTGCCGGCCGCTGGGCCGTGGCCGTGTACTTGCCTGTCCTGTGCTGCCGGCGTGAGGATGAGCTGAGAAGGTGTTCCTGGTGGGATGTGGGCCTCCCTGCACGTTGTCCCCTTCTCCCTCCTCTGCATGCACTGTCCTAAGTGTGTGTGGACCCGGGGCGGGGCAGCCAGGTGCATGTTCATAAATAGCTTAGCTACAGAGCAGGGACCAGGGCACTGTAGTCTGGGGACTCAGAGGAGTGAGAGGCGTGACCAGAGCAGTTTCATGGGGTGGCGCTGAGTTGAGCCTGGAGTGGGCCGGCATTTGGAGGAGAAGGGAGGAAGGTCATTGCAGGGGCAGGGAACAGCTTGAGTAAAGGCACAGATGCACAGAGCTTGGGAGGGATGAGGAGGAGGAGAAAGAAGCCTGCATGGGAAGTGCGTGAGGGCGAGCATGCTGGGCAGGATGGTCCTTCTGTGCACGCTCTGGGGGAGGCCTGTTTGGACCACTATGTCGTGAGAGCTGGGGGTGCCCTATCCTGGGGTCTCCATGTACAGAACAGCAGTCTTGGGGTGATATTTCCTTCTCCCTTACTCTCCAGGACTGGACACTGTTAACACAGGTCTCTGTTCCCTATTATTTTACTTTTTCTCAACTCTTAAGTATGGGGGAAACTGCCATTTGCTTGGTCTTGGAATAATCTGCCCTTTCTTCTTGCAAAATAAGAAGAAAGCCTTCCTGTTGCCTTCTCTGCCATTTTGTTCTCCAGAGCACACCTCTCTGTCTTCCCCACGTTGACTAGTACTTTGTTTTTGACTCCCCACACTACAGTCCTAGCTCTGTGAGGGCACGGACCAGCTGTTTGTTTTCCTCCTGTACCCCCAGCCCTTTAAAGACTGCTGTAACTGTTAGGCTTTCAATGCATATTTGAAGAATCATTGAATGAGTGGCAGTTGGGTTGATGATTCTTGGATCACTTGACATGGGGCACGCTGAAGTGGCAAGATGTTGAGTGAAGCAGCCAAGCCCAAATTCCTCTGAGATCTTGTGGTGCTCATGGTTGAGTGGTGAATATTATAGGATGCTCAAAGCTTCCAAGGAGACGATAGATCCTGAAGTTATGCTAAGGGCTACACTGGCAGGCTGACTCCTCTCATCTCCCCCAGTGACCCTGGCTTGTCATGGGGTGCTGATCGTTATGGTGATGGCATGGCTGAACTGAATGGCCCAAAGGGAGAAGGGGTTTTTGACTAATCCACAGGCTTGGTTCAAATGAAATCCTTCGAAATAGTGTTGAAAAGGGGTATATCGTTTTCCCACGGTGTTGGTAGGTATCATGACATCAGTAACATTTCCTAATCTTCAGTGAGCAACCAGACTGGTTCCTGTCTTCTCTCTGTTACTCGGGTCCCCATGGGACCAGGGATAGTAAAGGAAGGAAGGTCCTGATAGAACGTGTAGCGGAACATCAGTGGTTATGAATGGACATCCACTGCCCTAGCCCAGTTCCTGCTCCTGCCATGCCTGTGGGCACTCTCAGGGGATTGCCTTGCCCATCTTTCCCCCAAATGCCAGACCTGGAGGTGGTGCAGCTGATATGGACGGGACCAGGTACAGGCCACGTGGAGAAGCAGGACAGGGACAGCAGGAGGGGCTGGCGTCGGGGTGGGGACAGCACAGGGGAATCTTCAGATCTGAGGTGACTCCTGAAGGTGATTCCAAAGACTCAAGATTTGGAATAGGATTTTAAAGATTCCTAATTTGGTGAGCTTATTCCCAGGGTGGGGGAAGGAGAGAATTCCAGGCACAGAGAGCAGCAAGTGTAAATAGGTTGTGTGTGTGTGTGTGTGTGTGTGTGTGTGTGTGTGTGTGAAAGAGAGAGAGAGAGAGAGAAAGAGAGAGAGAGAGAGAGTGGGGGGTGGGGAGAGAGGGAGAGAACCTACAGATAGTTTCCTGGAGGGTGATCTGGGGGAGAAGGGAAGGAGGTGGGAGGGGAGGGGTGAGGGAGCCAGGCTGTGAAGGCCTTGAATCCCCTGGACGTGGCGGGAAGTGATGCGTTTAGGTAAGGGAGTGACATGATCAGATCTATTTCAGAAAAGACAGTCCTGGCAGCATGTAAAGAATAGATTAGGGGTGAGGCTGGAGGCAGGGACACTGGTTAGGAGGCCGATGGAGGAACCCAGCAGAGGGAATGGCAGGAGACTTATCAAGGCTGTGGCACGGAGGACAGGTAGACTGGCCAGGGCCTGGAGACTGACCACTGTGCAAGGAGGAGCCCTAGGGAGAGAGTGAGGCTCGGAGCCCCCCCGCCCCCCGACCCCGCCCGTCTCCCTGCCACCCCCAAGGGTGTAATCTGCTCGCTGGTGGAGGTGCTAGCGCGTGGTGTCATTCACCAGGATAGGGGTCCCTGGAGTAAGACATCATGCCCAGGCCGGGGAGGGGGATGCTTGCACCCTGGGCGGATGTGAGGTGAAGTTACGTATTGTAGAGTACATGTCCCCCTCCAGCCCTGACCCAGGCTCGCTGGGAAAGGCCGGTTCCCGGCTCCTGCCCCTCCTTTTCCTTCTTCCTCCCTGGCATATTCTTTCAGTCTCCTCCTTTCCCCTTTCTCAGACATCTTAGGATGCGCAGCTGAGGAAGAGGAGCCATGGAATAACATCCAATCAGGGAAAGGTTATTAACCCAGGATTATAATCATGGTGCCTTCCCATGTCTCTTATAGGGGAAGAAGGTGGACTCGATGGCTTAGCTGAAAGCAAGCTCTGTACTCCCCTCAAGCAGCCTGTGGATCACATTCCTGCCAGGCCCTCCGGAGCATGTACCCCACGCCCGGGCCCAAGGTCTCTTCCCAAAGAGGGGTGATCTCTCTGCCCTCAACGCTTTCTCCGAAAAGGTAAGACCCATGTTGCCTGAGCCTGTGATGGGCAGCAAAGTGCCCTCAACACTGAGTCCCTGGTTTCAGGGGCTGACAGTCAGCTGTTGAGTGGCTCCATTTTATTTGCCTGCCTCACCCACACCATGACCTCTTCTGGGGAGGCCTGGGCTGTGGCTGTGCTCTCACCTCTGGTGTGGAGGGAGGAGCCCTGGCCCAGGTGACTTTCTCTGAGCACCTGTTCTGTGCAAGGCTCTGGGCTCAGTGCTTGGGACATGCCACAGATCAGACAGAGGCTTAGGGATCTCAGCCATTTCGTTGGCACATAGATCACTGTAGCTTGGAGGAGGGTGCCACTGACCTTGACTGCGTGTGGCTGTGTGAGTGGAGTGGGGAAGGTGAGAAAAGGCTTCTTGCTGATTTCTAGGTTGCTTCAACAGCCCCTGTTTGGCATTTCAGCTCTTCCATCACCTGTGGAATATTAAATTCCCTCTGTTTGAAATACCAAGAATGGTCTTGTCTTTCTGACTGGATCCTGACTGATACAGGTGTTTGAGGAGGGTAGAACATGGGTGGCCCTAGGGGAAGAAGTAGACGGTGAGACGGTATGGTATACAGACTAATATCCCCCCAAAGATGTCCACGTCCTAATCTCTGGAACACATGACTATGTTACCTCACATAGCAAAAGGGACTCTATTATCCAGGATTATTCAGGAAATTATTTTGGATTATTTCAGTGGTCCTCATGTAAACACAGGGTCTTTATAAGAGAGGGGCAGAAGAAGAGAGTCGGAGAGGGAGATGGGGTGATGGAAGCAGAGGTTGGAGTGACTGGATTGCTGGCTTCGACTGGGTGGAAGAAGCCATTAACCAAGGAATGCAAGCAGCCTCTAGATGCTGAAAAAGGCAAGGGTACAGATTCTCCCGTAGAGCCTCCAGAAGGAATGTAGTCCCACCAACACTTTGACTTTAACACAGTGAAAATCATTTCAGACTTCTGACCTCCAGAACAGCAAGATAGTAGATTTATGTTGTGTTAAGCCAGTAGGTATGTGGTAGTTCGTTATAGCAGCAATAGGAAACTAATACAGAGGGCCAGAGTTCAAGATGCTGTAAATCATGCAAAGGAGTTTGGATCTTGTTCTATAGGGCTGAAGGCTTATTGCTGCTCAGGAGCCCACGTGTGCTAAGTGCATGAGCTCTGAAGTCAGGCTGCCTGGGTTTGAACACCCGCTTTGCCAATGACCAGCCTTGTTAGGCAGTGCTTTAACTTCTCAAAGCTGCAGTACTTACATCTCCAAAGCAGTGGTATAGTCGTTCTTGTCTCATAGACATGTAAGGATCAAATAAGATGATGCGTGTAGGCTGTTTGGCACAGCATAGGTCACGAAAGCGATTGTTACTCTCACTTGCTTTGCAACTTTGGACAAGATGGTGTCTCACTTGGAGTGAGCCTTGATCCCTACATCTGCCGAGAGGAGGTAATAGTAGGCCCCCTAGCCTCCACACCCTGCAGGAATAAGTGGATTTTGTGATATGATGAATTGGATAGGGAGGTTACCTCTGTACACCCCTGCTGGCCTGGCTGGAGCTCTCTACCTTCTCATGGAGGGAGCAGGTGCCAGCTCGCCCTGCCCACCCAGTCCCTTCTGCCCCCAACTCTGCAGGCATTCCCGGATCCCTGTGCCCCTTAAGGGCTGTCCTGGTTTCTGCTCCCCTGCACTGTGCTCTAGGCGTAAGCTATTTTAGTTACAAATTCCTTGAAATGCTACACCTTCCCTGCCCACCTGGACCGACCTCCCCAGGCCCATCTGCCAGGTATTGATTTCTCCTTTAAATATTACCGCACCCCGGTAGCATGTATGGATTAATTGACAAGGCTAGGCTTGTACCTGCACACTTCATTAACAGCTGCTACTAATTAGTGGAGTAGTCATTAAGAGACCTGCTGGGGTTTTGAGGATAATAGTATTATATTTCCCCATGACTCTTAAGCACACAATAAATTTTGGAGTGAAAGTCCATGATCCCAGGTTGGGATGGAAGTCATGGCGTGGTGTGTGCTCAGGGCTTGCCCCTAAGAACACAAAAGAAACTAGAAAATCACCATAGTGGGACCAGAGTCAGGAGGGCCTTAGAGTCATCTGGTCTGCCACATATGACTACTGTGCCTGGGAGAGGGGCCTCACTATCAAGGTCACACAGAGACAGGGAGGCAGAGCTGGGACAGGCAACCAGGGCTGCTGACTTTGCTCCAGGCCAGGGCTCTGTTTACTAACTGGGGACTCTGCTGCATGCATTTGGATAGCTTGATGGGGGAGGTTGGACCATGAACATAGCCATGTCCCCTACTCCCCCTGCCCCAAACCCGATGCGCTTTCCCCAAGATGGTGTTG
Source organism: Physeter macrocephalus (assembly GCF_002837175.3). NCBI lineage: Eukaryota > Metazoa > Chordata > Mammalia > Artiodactyla > Physeteridae > Physeter > Physeter macrocephalus. The sequence goes on from NW_021146394.1 coordinate 20,887, forward strand.
CATTTCCTTTCCCAATTCTGGGCCTCCTCACATTTTGTCGACATCACTCTACCTTCCATCTCCTTGCTCCTGGAACCCCTTTCTCTGTCTTTAGCAGGCTTATCTCCAAATGGGCAGGACTCAGTAGCTGGCCTGCAGTGGACCCTTTGGGTTATCCATGCTGATGGAAATACATAGTGAGTGGAATTAAGCCTGAAGTGTGTGCATTTGGACAACTTATTGACCCTCTTGGAATGTCATCCAGCAAGTGGGCTAATGTGTGTAGAGGGCCAAGCACAGGATGGGCATAGAGTGAGTGAGTCCTCAGTAGATGGCAGCCATGTACCCTGGGCTCCTTAGGAAGGTGCACCTGTGGCCCAATCATTGTACTTTTCTCAAGCTGACTTGAATCATTCACTGAGCAAACACTGACATGTTTTACAGCAAAGCAATAGAGCCTTGACTTATTATTTCCTTCTTGTTTTAGAGATAATGTTAATAATAATTCCAATCACTCACCTTCCCTGTAAACTCACTGTGTGTCAGGAGGTACTGTTCTAAGTGCTTTACACGGATTAATTTATTTTATCCTCTTGACAACCCTATGAGGCAGGTGATTTAGTTATGTTTCCTATTTCGTAGAAGCGAAAATGAAAGTACTAAACTTGCTCGTGGTCGCCTAAGAAGGAGGTGGAGCTGAACCTGGCATCCTAGCCCCAAGTCCAAGCCCTTAGTCATGGAACTCCTCAGCCCCTTAGAGGGGTCGATTTCCTGGCTACGGGAACCCTCTGTCCCCCAGTGCATGCTGCGTGGGTAGCAGCTCTGTTTATGTCACGTGTCTGTGTCCTCCAGACCTCAGCTGGTTGATCCAAGGTGGGCACTTGAAGCAAAGGCTTCCCCACACTATATGCTTTGGGTTTTATGGCTCAAAAGCCTAAGATGGGCCAATTTGACTCCTAACTGGTGGAGGTGTCAGAAAGAGGCTGAGCCTGGGAGGGGGAAGAGCTGATGAGCTTACACTTAGGACTGGGGACCAATCATGGTCACCAGCTGTGAGTGGCTGGAGGGAGCTGGCCAGCCAAGAAGGAGGGCAGAGAGGTGCATGGATGCAATGAGAGAGACCCCTGGTCTTGTGGGGGGTGACTCACAATGTTGGTTCCCATGGAGCTTGGTTGCTCCTGGCCTTCTGTTTTGGGATCCTGTTGAGGACCTGCTTTATACTGAACTAGTTTCTCTCCCTGAGTCTCTCTTATTGAGCTAGTGCCCCTCTTTTCCTTGTAAACAGGAGAACTCTAAGATGAACAATTCTCTTATCAGGTTTACGGGGTACTGATGATTCGAGGAGGGGTGCAACCCCATCTATGGTGTGCATCTCCTCCTGCACAAGGACAATATCCTAAAATGACATGACTGGGACTTTTAAGTAAAGGTCTCTGGAGACAGTGCTCAGCTGGAGATAAACATCCGTACTGGTCAGGGTGAGGACGGGCTGCTCTATCATGATAATGCAGTGGCATAAAGAGGATTGAAGTTCCTTCCTTTCTCACCTTACAGTGTAAGGTGAACGGCCCAGGTTGGCAGGGCAGCTCTGACCCAGTCATTCAGGGACTGGGGTGCTCCGACCCACTGCCCCACCATCCCTGAGAGCCTTCTTGTGGTCTCAGTGGCAGGGGCTGCCATGCCTGGCTCTAGCCAGAGGTGGAAGAGAGCATGGAGGGGGCACCCCGATATCTTACATCACTTCCATTCCACTTCCACTGGTGACAGCTTAGCACATGGGCCCACCCAGCTGCAAGGGAGGCTGGGAAAGGGAATCCTGATCTGGGGTCAGCAAATGTTTTCTGTAAAGGTCCAGATAGGAAATATTTTCAGCTTTGAGAGCCGTATTCTCTGTGTTGCAAGTACCTGACTCTGCCCTTGTATCTTGAAAGCAGCCATAGGCAATATGCAAATGGATGGGCATGGCTATATATCCCAATAAAACTTTATTCATGGACACTAAAATTTGAATATCATACAATTTTCATGTGTCATGAATATTTTTTCTTTTTTCAACCATTTAGAAATGTAAAAACCATTTTTAGGGCTTCCCTGGTGGCGCAGTGGTTGTGCGTCCGCCTGCCGATGCAGGGGAACCGGGTTCGCGCCCCGGTCTGGGGAGGTCCCACCGCGTCCGCCTGCCGATGCAGGGGAACCGGGTTCGCGCCCCGGTCTGGGAAGATCCCACATGCCGCGGAGCGGCTGGGCCCGTGAGCCATGGCCGCTGAGCCTGCGCATCCGGAGCCTGTGCACCGCAACGGGAGAGGCCACAACAGAGGGAGGCCCGCATACCACAAAAAAAAAAAACAAACCATTTTTAGCTCATGGGCCATTCAAAAATAGGCAGTGGTCTGATCTGGCCCGTGGGGCATAGTGTGCAGACACACATGGTCTGGATGGTGACCTGGCCGTTTTTCTGTCAGGGGAGATTGAATTTTGGTGGAGAGTGAGTGGTCCCCACTACAATATCCACTCCAGGCTTTGCTAAGGGAGGGGCATTTTAGCAGAAGCAAGGTGTCCTCTGCCCCCTTCTCTGTATGAAGAGAAGAGTAGAGTTTGCTGGGTGGCAACAGCCATGCCACTCTCCCCAGACTTGCCAGGAGCAAGGAGCAGAAGTAGCCATGCCCTGGGAGGTCCCTGATGTCAGAGGTTGTGGAGAGGGTTACAGTGTCACATAAGGAGCTGGCAGCTGGCCTCCCCCAGTGCTGGAGGCCAGCTGGGATGAGGACACCAGTGGCCAGAGTTACACAGGATACTGCAGGTAGGATCCAGTTCCCCACCAAGGGGCAGCCAGTCACTCACAAGCAGGGCACTCCCATTCTTGCTGCTGGGGCTCGTGGAAGCTATGCAGGAGGTGGCTTTGAACTGGACAATGATACTCTTTAATCATTAGAAAGTGACTGCTACAAATATTAAATGGGACCAGGAAAATCATCAGCAAGGATGAAGATACTCTTATTTGGCAAGTTTGTTTTCTTCCATCCCTCCCTCCCCTCCCTCAACTACCAGCTTGTGGTGTTGGGGCTTGCAGAGCAAATCTGATAGCAGCTATTGAGAATCATTAGAATCATTCCGTGTTTGTACATCACTGAGTTCATACCGTCAATCAAAATAGCTACATATATTTTTGACATCAACTGCCAATTATTCTTTCTGTGCTGCAGAAAAATCAGAACCAAAGACAGAAACATTCACCCAAGGGTGTTAGATGTGGACTCAGACCAGCCCGGGTTTGAGTCCTGGTTCTGTCAGATCCCATGTGACCTCCACTAGCCCTGTAACCCGTCTGGGCCTCAGCCCCCTCATCGGTTAAATGGAGGAGAATAACACCTGTTGTGCAGGTGTGTTGGAAGAAACCCACTTCTAATGCAAAGGGTGCATTTGTTCAAATGAAAAGGATGATTTTTTTCTTCTCTCTCTGGGCCTCAGGTTCCTCATTTATAAAATGCATGGGTGGACTGTGGTCCATTCTTGTCCTGACAATCAGTAATTATGTTGCCAGTGGACTTATGAGAAGGAGAAAGCTGTCCTTCAGAGGTGCTTCCTCCTGGTGGGAGGTTTTGAAGCTGAAGGAAGCAGTGGCTTGATCAGGAACCTCCTGCTCTCAGACCCTCCCTATCCTTCCTGGCACAGCTCAAGCCTGCCTCCTCCAGGAAGCCCTCCTGGATTCCTCCAGGCACAGGCCCTCTCACCCTTTCTGAAGGACCCAAGTATTTGACCTTGACCTCCACCCCAGTCTTTTTCCCCGACTTGCTGATTTGATGGTCACAGACTCCCTATAACCACTTCTGTAACCCTGACCCTCACCCTAACCCTAACCCTGAAACCCTAACCCTACCACGGAGCTCTGTGAATGGGTCCAGTGTGGAATTGTGAGCTGGAGGTGCTCTGCTGTGGGGCCAGCCTGGCAGGACTCAGCTATCTCACATTCCTACCAGGCAAAGGGGAGCTAAAGCACCCAAATCCCCCAGCCAGGAGCCCCTGTTGGTAGCCACGTCCTCTTGGGGCCTGGGGCAATATGGAGAGGACAGAAACCAGCTGGCTCACAGACCATGCAGACAGTCTATAGGCCTCATGACCCCCACTGGCTTCATGG